>NC_060210.1:185890000-186060000 GCF_021130785.1 Homalodisca vitripennis
TAATCGTACACTACATGAACCGTTAATAAATTATTATATTAGAAAGAATTCTCGATATACATCTGTTCTAAGGAACTTCGTTATATTATACTGTAGCAGACATTTTCTGTACGCACTCCACGTCACGTATCGTACACGACAGGAATCATGAATAAATTGTTTATTAGAAAGAATTCTCGATATACGTCTGTTCTAAGGAACTTCGTTATATTATACTGTAGCAGACATTTTCTGTACGCACTCCACGTCACGTATCGTACACGACAGGAATCATTGAATAAATTGTTTATTAGAAAGAATTCTCGATATATATCTGTTCTAAGGAACTTCGTTATATTATACCGTAGCAGACATTTTCTGTACGCACTCCACGTCACGTATCGTACACGACAGGAATCATGAATAAATTGTTTATTAGAAAGAATTCTCGATATATATCTGTTCTAAGGAACTTCGTTATATTATACCGTAGCAGACATTTTCTGTACGCACTCCACGTCGCGTAATAGTGCAAGTCATGAATCATGATAAATTATTGCGTTAGGGAGAATTATCGATGTACATCTCACCTTACGAGCCTCGTCATTTTGTACCATAGCATACATTTTATGAACAAACATGAACAATCCTGCATAAATTGTTGAAGAACAATTTGTTTCCAGTACAATACAAAGTTGGTTAATAAGTATTTTTAGTAACTCCTACATTATGTAGGGTAAGAATAAAGTAGCTGTCACCCCTCTTAACTTAATTAATGACATGAAATGCCCTCTTCAATTAGTGCACAAAGAGGATCCACTTGGTCGCGATGTCTGGACCGTGGTCCTCTGTGTTTTAGTGGGTCGCAGTCCCATTCGCCGGCGCCTAGTATAAGTTCCTTCAGTGCATTAGCATTTTTATTGTTTCCAGTTCCTTATTTTAAATCACTCCTCAATTTTTATAAAAATAAGATAACGCTGTAATATTCTTTAATTTAATGTCACAAAGTGCGATGTTGAAAAATGTGTTACTGTTCCAATTTCACATAAAAAATTGACAACGTGGAAAATAGTAATATCAACTTCAAATAGTCAGCAGCCCCTAATGATTTTCTAATTATTTTATTTAGTATAGAAGTACATTTTCATCTTGGAGTGAGGTAATTAACAATTTTCATCCTACATGTTGGTAAATTTGAATAACGTAGAGAGATTATTATTTTCATTTTTCCTACGGCTAAATACAATCATTACAATAATACGGGCTCTGAGGAATAATGAATTCCATGGATAATTTATTATTAAAAGTAATATGGCTCCAAAATGAAGTTAAAAAATGTATTAATGAATAGCTAGAATTTAAATGAGTACCGGAAAACAAGTTGAAAATTATATCATCGAATTAAGACACTTTTTGGTTAGGAGATGGGAGTTGTACATAATATGGTGTACAATGGATGACCAGACTTACGGAAGTAGTTTTCGTCTCCCACACAACACAGCACAAGTAAAACAATCATCTCCTCCGCACGGATTGTCACAGGGTCGATATTGTCCATTCCCTGGCATTATTCTAACCTGGCACTAAATCCACACCTCGATGATGAACTAACAATTAATAAATCAATTCCTTGAGTTGGGTGGAGGGGGGCAACGACGTCATGTGTTCGGTGTCGTGAAAAAAGCGCACTGCGTAGAAAACGCTCTTTTAACCCTTTTGTACAAAAGCAATGCAGCCGCTATGTTCTTAAAAATTATGAATGTTATGCACACAGAGCGCTCACGTGATCTGAGCTTTAATTTGGGTACTATCTCGAGGAATGTCCTCCTCATTTCGTCAGAAGTATAGGGTGGGACCGAAGGTGCCACTTATGGCCAGGCGTATTTCCGATCGGTACTCCCCGCCTTTCTTAAACGTGATCTGACGTCGGAAAAGTTTGACGATTTGGGACATGATCTGTGGTCGAGGAGTACCGAGCGGAAATACTCCTGACTATTGTACTACGTGATGACACGCCCCTTGAACTCTTGTAGATGGTCAGGAGAATTGTATCTGAGGTATTGTACTGAGTGATGACTCACCACTAAATAACTCAAAGTATTCATTTCTGGAAACGACCCCTACCCTAAATTGTCACATTGACTTATTTGCGCTTTTTCGCATAAGCTCACCCCAAAACAAGCGACCCACACGACATTAATTCCAGCGCTAACGAAGTGAGAAGAGAAGGACGCTGCAGCGAACATAAAAAACGATATCTTGTATTGCTCGGACCAGTTTGGGACGAGCAATCACAGTTAATACAATCATCCTCTTGTTTTTCTACAACCAGTTGCAGTGTATCTCGTTGAAAAACATATATAAAACTACAAATGAATAACACATTAATCTTGAAGTGAGATTATATTTCATATTACGAAAGAATAACGTTATAAATATTTTACAAATTTAGTTGCACATGATTGTAGGTTGAAGAGATCTATGGACCTGCAAAGTTAAATGAATGAGTTTGAAGAGTGCAACGTAGTAATGGCGTTATATTGAATATTCCGCCACTCTAGACAATCTTGTACTCTAGCCAAGTTCCTGTACTGGCCTTTAGGAGAAGGTCAGGTTTAGAGACAATTTAGATTTTAATCAAAGTTAAGAAAGTCACTGTTTTATTAACCTTTTATAGTACATACATAGAAATTAACGTAAATGTTCAATCACACGTTTTTATTTATTATCGATAAATAAATTTCAGTAGATTAGTATGTAATAGAGAAAAAAGGCATTGTCATAAGTGGCATACTTTCGGAGTTGGGTTGAAGATCTAATTTCTTTATATACTGTTTTAAATATTTAGAAATTGTTGTTTACATTTTTAAAATACATGGATACCATTTTTATAGCATTTGTTAGGTTTAATATACCTTTATATACATACACACACACATATATATATATATATATATATACAAAATCTATGCTTTCACTTTGGATTTCTGTTTAGAAATCTGAGAACGTAATGTTGTTATTGGCTAACACAGAGACTTGCAAACGTGATGCTTTGAATTCATACCAAACCTACTTTGAAATTGGAAATATTGCTCTTGGATTTCTCTCTCTCTGCTTTTCCTTTTATACTCGTCAGCCACTCAAATTCTTGTAACATTCACGCCTACGTATTTTTTTTAAGATTAGTTTACGAAATAGTTTTAGTTTACGTTTGATCGATATTCGATTGAATTACATTGGATTTCCTTTAGTAGGAACACATTCATAAATACGTGGAAATCGTGAGATTTAATTTTACCGTTTTGTTAGGTCTGCATAAAGAGCTTTGTACATAATATGTATAATTTGTTATTGCTATTACAAATAAAGCGTAAAATGATCGTGGACTGAGAAGTATGTTGTCTTCTATCTATTTGATAATCGAAATAACATTTAACGTTAGGCTATAATTTGCTAAGTTTCGAGGATCTTGGTCCATTTCTATCAAAAGTTATCGCATATACGGACGGACTACCCTTTGACATTTAGATAGAGTTCTTCCTTGCAACAAAGTTTCCAGGACCTTCTACCAAAAGTTGTCGTACATACGGTAGGACTACCCTTTGACCTCTTGATAGAGTTCTTCCTTGGAATAAAGTTTCCAGGACCTTCCACCAAAAGTTGTCGTACATACGGTAGGACTACCCTTTGACCTCTTTATAGAGTTCTTCCTTGGAATAAAGTTTCCAGGACCTTCTACCAAAAGTTGTCGTACATACGGTAGGACTACCCTTTGACCTTTTGATAGAGTTCTTCCTTTGAACAAAGTTTCCAGGACCTTTTACCAAAATTTGTCGTAAATAACGGCAGGATATTTAGAAGGACCCGTCGAATTGTGAGGAATAAAACAACCGAAAGCAAACCGGTGGGGGGTGTCCTCTGTCAGGACGGCTCAACATTATTTCATGTACTCCCAGTGTCCGAGACTATGTTTGGAGAACGCTGTTGATGTCTGTCCGATTTACTGCTGCAACTGTTTGTTTATCACCTCTTTCAAGTTTGTTTGTTTGTTACAAACACGTGATCTACTGTAGCAGCAGATTTGTTTGTTTATCTCGGACCCCCTCCAGTCTCCGCCTATCGACTATTGTTTTATCGCAGTTTCAACTCTAAATTTACTGTCGATCACTTCGAAAATAGCTGTAAGAGACTTGACTGTTGGCGTTGTATACTATTTAAGTTACAGTTTATACCGTTAAACTGTTCTGTTTACGTTCCCGTAAATCGGGTTTATCGATCGAGCTTTTTCTAATGCGCGGAAGTTACTGCCATTCTGCTACTGCTAATGTTAGTATTAAATGAAGTCCACATTTAGGCGCCTCACCGAGGTTAGTGAAGTAAATTAAAGATGTCTTATTTTATCAGGCGAACTTAGGGCTAAGAAGCGCTCTCTAACACTTGGAACACTTAAGGACCAACGGCTTAAATGTGACTTCCGAACCACCACTAATGGTTGGGCAGGCGGGCTGCTTGCAAGGACGGGATTGCTCAGCGGTCACCCATCCAAGCAGCAGCTACGCTCGACGTTGCTTGGTCTGGTTATCTTGCGATAACCGTTGTACCCGCTACACTACGCCATTGGTTAGTACCAGGACCAGTCGAAAGAGTTCGCTTGGGTTGCGCTGTAAACTATATGGTAGCTTCTCAGTTTAGCCGTATGATCGCCCTGATGTAAGTGTGAATTCTGCGTTGCGTTTTCTGTGGTATCGACCGTTTTTTTTTCTTATGATGCCCGTGATTCTAAACACAAACCGCCAAATTTGTCAAGGCGCTCAAGTTTTTTTTATTATTTTCAGAATAGGTACAAAATTCGGGATACATAAAAATCAGCAATGCTATCCAGAAGTCTAAAATGTGAATTGTCAACTCTTCCGTATTTTATATATCTTGGATATACCTACCTTGGATCCTAATATAGTTAGTATCTTTTAATAATATTAAATCCAAAATGTTCCTTATGACATTTTATAGTAAAAAAGTTTAGTTGCCATGCTCTAGTTGCTGGAGTGACCACCAAGAAACGCCAGTACTGTACATTTTATTACTGTAAGCGCCAATGTAATCAGATCCAACTTAACTGTTTCAGCACAACAAGACTTGAAGAAGGGTCTGTAGTCGGCCAAGTTGTTCCTCAGCTTCGCTGGCGCTTAGTTAGTAGTGGCTTGGAGTCAGACAATTGCGAAGTTTCTAAACAATTTACTGTCAATTACTCGATACTTGCCGGATTAGTTTAGTTTAGTTTCTGATCATGTTTTGCCACTTCAGAGCCGTGATTAATGCGATATCGCACTGATTAATGTTTTTGTGCAATTTGATTCGGATGGGTCTACTCACTGCGACGTACTCTCCAAATGTTGTAGAGTATTGTCAAATCCACTTATATTCCACGTTCACGTATTTTATCGTCTTAAATTAAAGGAATTGCAGAATCTGGATATAAAACGTATCCGGTAAATCATAATTACAGATAAATATTTTGAAAAAACTAAATAGTTTTTTGCAGTGATCAAGGTAATTAACTTTAAACTTAAAAATGTGATATTTTGAGATTTTTATGAACAACTAAATTTTATTAAAACAAAACTTGTTGATCCTCGCCTTGGAATAATATTCCTCGAAGTGAGAAGAAACTTGATCAACCATCGAGGTTTTTCAGTTGAAATGACGTCGAAAAATTGCTAACCGAATTCTAGTCTGGACATATTTCTGCCTCGCTGTGGGTGGAGATTCGTCTTCAGACCGAAATACGAGGGCTTAAATCGATAAACTTTGATGGCACTCATGACATCGACCGAGTGAACCTAAGAATTAAGAAAGTTAAACATGTTAAAATACAAAAGGTATATTTTACCATCTCAAATTTGTATCGGAGTGACTCACATGGTTTCTGGAGTTTAACATACTTATTTATTTATTTAATTATTTATTTTATTTTCCAACGGCAGCAGCCAATTTACAAATACAAACATAGATAGTAGATACAGCGGAAAATAAAATTAATACGAACAGATGAAAAATCTACATAAAGTATTAAAATAGGTATCATACAAAATTTGATAATAAATAATTAGTGTTCAAAGATGTAACAAGTTATAAATATCCAAAACATAACAAAAAATAAAAATAAAGATTAACAACAACAATAATTATTCAAGTATGGAGCGAACATAAATAAATTGTGCTAATAAATTAAAATATAATATATAACATTTAACAAATAACAGTGAAATTAAATAAATACAACATATAATACAATGAACAACATACTCTACAACATAACAAAAATTATTGAGGAAAATTAAATTTTAAGTTGAATTACCTATCATGGCGGAATGGTGGGTTGTCAGGTAGATTTTTTTATTAGAGAGGCAAATATGATTTCTGGTGTTTCCCATATTCTGCGATATAAAGTTATTGAGGAAATTGAGTTTTGAAGTTGAATTAATTATCTTGGCGGAGTGACAGGTGGATTTTTTATCAGAGAGACATACATGATTTCTGGTGTTTACCGTATTCTGCGACATAAAGTTATTGAGGAAATGGAGCTTTGAAGTTGAATTACTTATCTTGACGGAATGGCGGAGTGACAGGTGGATTTTTTATCAAAGACATAACCATGGTTCCGGGTGTTTACCGTATTCTGCGACATAAAGTTATTGAGGAAATGGAGCTTTGAAGTTGAAACTTATCTTGACGGAATGGCGGAGTGACAGATGGATTTTTTATCAAAGACATAACCATGGTTCCGGGTGTTTACCGTATTCTGCGACATAAAGTTATTGAGGGAATTGAGCTTTGAAGTTGAATTACTTATCTTGACGGAATGGCGGAGTGACAGGTGGATTTTTTATCAAAGACATAACCATGGTCCCGGGTGTTTACCGTATTCTGCGACATAAAGTTATTGAGGAAATGGAGCTTTGAAGTTGAAACTTATCTTGACGGAATGGCGGAGTGACAGATGGATTTTTTATCAAAGACATAACCATGGTTCCGGGTGTTTACCGTATTCTGTCACATAACGTTATTGAGGGAATTGAGCTTTGAAGTTGAATTACTTATCTTGACGGAATGGCGGAGTGACAGGTGGATTTTTTATCAAAGACATAACCATGTTTCCGGGTGTTTACCGTATTCTGTCACATAACGTTATTGAGGGAATTGAGCTTTGAAGTTGAATTACTTATCTTGACGGAACGGCGGAGTGACAGGTGGATTTTTTATCAAAGACATAACCATGGTTCCGGGTGTTTACCGTATTCTGTCACATAACGTTATTGAGGGAATTGAGCTTTGAAGTTGAATTACTTATCTTGACGGAACGGCGGAGTGACATGTAGATGCTGTATCATAGAGACAAACGTGATTTCTGGTGTTTCCCATATTTTTCGACAGTACGTTCTTGAGGAAATTAAGCTTACGTTCTTGAGGAAATTAAGCCTTAAAGTAGAATTACTTATTTTGGCGGAATGGTGGAGTAAGAAGTAGATGTGGGAATCCTGGATTAGCTCACCAGAAAGGATGACGTATTACTGTACGTATCTAGTTCACATGTTATATATTCTGTATGGTCAAAACCTAATTTTTACATGAAAGCAACGTAAAAGTTTTGTACGAAGTTAGTCTATCTACAGTGACTAAACAAATTGGGAGAATACAGAAGTTTATCGAGCCCAACAGTTCTCCGAATGTCTGATAGCCAGAGGATCAGTTCTGGGATCAGTTGTGCAGGCCGCGTGCTGTATTTAGGCCGCTTTGATCAGCTCTTCTGTATACCGTGAAGTCGGAACGTTTGTACTGCTTTTGGACCGTGTTTATCCTGCTTTGATCAGAGTTGCATACCGTTTTAGGAACACAGCAATCCAGACATGTTTGTACACGTTCACGGTCATAGTATAGTGAATTTCTAAACATTTACAACTCATTCCTGTACACGAAACCACAATATTTGATGTTGACAGAGGGTGCAAATAATGAATGAAGGTGCAGGGTAACTGTTAGCACATCTGATCTTCGCAGACCGGGTCAATGGTGCTTAACTATTGACTCCTGTATTGGAGTTGTGTATACTTGTGATAAACTTGTCTTATTCGTATATTCCCTCCCTGCTTCAAGGCGATTTTAAATTTTTCGGAGCAGTGTTTCCAATATATTGTTGAGTGAAAGTTGCTTTTACTGTACGATCCTCTTTAGGCAGTATTATTATAGAATGCATTTTTGTTGATCTTGTATTTTTCAATTAAAAACTCTTATGTGAACAATCCATTCTTAAGAACTTGTCTGTTTGCCGATCGGTTCTTCTATAATCGAATCTTCTTAGAAAATAACTAATTTGTAAGACACTCATTGATGAGAAATTTGATTTCCTTCAATCAAATCCCCATAGGTTGGTAAATGATCCATTTATAAAAGATCCAAAGGTAAAAGAACAACAACAAATTACATGTGCCTGGAAAGTTATTATTAAAAGTAGTTTTTATTTTGAGAAATTACTTATTCGTCAAATATTCGGATCTACGTTAATTCAAAAGAGCTCTACATTATTGATTTATACTAAGAGCAAATTATACAAGGTGGCGCTTAACAGACTGTGCTGAGGGGGCGTGCAAAATCCAAATATATCACTATTTTATTCTTGAGATTTCTTGCGGAAGGACAGACAGACAGACAATCATATAGACAATATATTTTGCGTCTCCTCGGACAGAGAAAAGAAAAATTGTGCCAGTCAAATATTTCTTGAGATATTTTGCGGATAGTTAGGTTACAAGTGTTATTGTGTCACATATTAAAAATGTCACGTGACCATACTCAGTTTTTTCACAAACTTATTTATTCTGCGATTCTCCTCGTTGCTACCATGGTTTACCACCGTACAAATGTTCACTAACGCTCAGCCAAATCCCATGGGGCGATACGATATGATGCACAATCATCGAACTCTATGTTGCCTCTATAGTAATGTAAATTCTATAGGTAAGATCGTTGTAACGATATGGTTGAGAATTGGTTGGTCAAACAGTGTAAATAAAATTTTTCATGCTCCTCAAGTATTGGCTTCGCTAGCGCTCAGCTAAAAGTGTTAATACTTTTGCATGGTTTATTCCTTTTTTTTCAATAAAAAAACAGAAGCATAAAAATAATAAAGCCTAATTATTATTGCAATAAGCGTACAATTATTAGTTCTTACCATAGAGTACATTCTTTGTCTAATTACTTTGAACGAGAAAACTGTCGAGCCCAGCGCGCTGAAAACGTTTACAGCGATAAGAAAGAACCAAATTGTAGAATATTTGTCATTTATGGCTTTACAGAAGGTGAGACTACTGTTTAGTTACAGATAAGGCTGGGTGTCGTGATAAGCGACATAAACCGATACATCATGGTGAGGACAGAAGAGAGCGACTAACTGTGACGTCAGCTTTAACGGTCCGTGACGTCATTGTGTTTGTTTTACATTAACGTCTCCTCTCCTGTCGCGTTTTGTAAAGTAATAATGGTTTGCCAATAAACAAATACGCACGAATAGTGTTGATGTGCATTCGACTTTACAGTGTTAAACAGTGTTTTGTAAAAATATTTGTTTGAAGAATCTACTTTGAATAGTCGAAACCATTAGTTCCAAATGTATTTGAGTGTACTATATTCAAGCTCAGAAAATAATTTATTTTATTATGATTTCTTTGTGTATCTTTGAAACACACGCACACACACACACCCACGCGCCCACACGCACACACACATAAATGAATGTTTGTGCGTTTGTCCTTTATGGAATCGTAAACTATTTGACCGATCATTACGAAAACTTGTATGTATATGTATTTTTCCACGAAGAAGGTTTCTATGCTATGTCTATTTTACTACTGATGGATTGTAGGCCTCCAACAGACACGCTTCTATGCAATTACGAGACAGTTACGAATATTTAATAGCCAAACACTATTTGAAGGCGCTAAGTTATGATGTATATTTGTCTTGAAGATAAATTTCTGGTTGAACTTAAAGCTTGAGTGTTAGACCACTTTATAATAAAACACATGTACGTGTACAATGGCTATAAACATATACAGATTTTCTTGATCGTGGCAACAAAGCAAACTCTACATCGGCGTTGGAAATATAATTTACTTGGGCCAGAAATGCACATACACGGGTAACGCTTACGAAAAGCGTGCGAAGCCGCGGGAAACAGCTAGTCTTGGATAAAACACATTTTTTATAATTTATACAAGGTTTAACTTTTAATAACAAACGTTGTGTTTGACTATGGTTACAAATTTCCACACAAATTACTAATTAGTCCTGTAACTTTTTACGGTTATTTACATTGATCTGCTCTGAAATAGCTTTTTAGTACTGTAACTGTGTATTTTAAAAGCTTCTGAGTATTTTCACAGTATTTTGAGTGGATTCGATATGGACAGATCTTTTGAATTCCATCTCCATAGAGATCTGTGTATATCTTTGGGTACAAAGAGAACGCATACTGAAACAATTTTTATTCTTGTAGCTTTTGTTTCAGTATACCTCAGACATCTTTAGACTATTTTTTTGCAAAGACATCTGTAGACTTTTTGTGTGCAAAGAGAAAACACGAATCCTTACTATAAACATTCTTTGCCGTCTCTGTTCCATTAGATTCCTTAACACAGTAGCCCCGATGGCAATGGAGTCAAAATAAATATTAAGGCCATAAAGAATGTTTTCATAATGAAAAGTATCTTATGTAATTTCACTTCCGTTTCTGTAATTGCGTTTCTACAAGTTAAAAGTGTTATCGGTGAAACATAGTATACTGGTTTTGTAACATATAGTGTAAGATTTAAATAACAAGATTATTGTTCGTAAAATTATCCGTAATGTTATTACTGTCAGACTGTAATTATTTTAGGATTATCATTGGCCTATATCATCATAAACAACGGACGCGGATGGAATAGTAATTAAAACACGTTGTTAATCCTAATTTATATTTTAACTGGGAAAATGCCTTTGTTTGTTTGTTTTGCTTTCAAACGATTTTACATGGTCATTCTTACGGTCCTTAGAATGATAATAGGCCTATTCTTATTTTAAAAAAACCTCTCCTGACTACGCCCCACTGGTTTTTAAAGTAGCGAAAAGTCCCATCTTCGTCTCTAAAGTTGTGAGATATTAATTAAAAAAGTATGTAAAAAGAGAGGGGGGTTGCTTGGTTCAGTATATACATTTTAACGTCCAAGATAGCCTAAAGGTCACAAATTTAGTTTAGTTTCAGAAATTGTAAGTTTTGTATGAATCTTTGGGTGAATTGATTAGTTTTAGCGCATAAACTGAAAGTAGTACAATATGCGTGTTTTTCGTGATCAAAAACGCATAAATTTGTACAAATGTTTACAAATTGTTATAAACTATAACGGACTAAATTGGGTATTTGGTATTATTTAGAATAAACTATAAAACACTAAAATAATTTTTTAAAAAATTGCGAAATTGTAAGGTTTTTATTTTTTAAAGTTAGTAGAAATTAACATTTTTAAATCAAAGACGAAAACATAACTTTGAAAACGAGTGCTGTGTTCAGCAACTCTTCGCCTTTCCAATGGCATATGAATCGCGTTGATACTCCAATGTTTACGTACAAACAAATGACATTAAACGGGCAGTCCAAATCAACCGATATCCGTTGATTGGTGTTTAAGGAACAAAAAAAAATAACGGATATCCGTTGAACGGCAGTCGGAGGGTTAAACGATGAAGTAAAACACATTTTGAGTTTTTTTAATAACCCATAAAAATATCGAAAACGGCAAAAGGCTTAACATTGTTCATATGTGGAGAATTTCAAGGTCATTTTACTACTGCCGGTTTTTAGGCCTACAACAGGTATGCTTCTCTTCTAAGATAAACAATAAGGGCGTAAAACGGCAAAAGGCTAAACATTGTTCTTATGTAGAGAATCTCAAGGTCATTTTACTACTGCCGGTTTTTAGGTTTACAACATGTATGCTTCTCTTCTAGGATTAAAAATAATGGCGTAAAACGGCAAGAGGCTTAACATTGTTCATATGTGGAGAATTTCAAGGTCATTTTACTACTGCCGGTTTTTAGGCTTTCAACAGGTATGCTTCTCTTCTAAGATAAACAATAAGGGCGTAAAACGGCAAAAGGCTAAACATTGTTCTTATGTAGAGAATCTCAAGGTCATTTTACTACTGCCGGTTTTTAGGTTTACAACAGGTATGCTTCTCTTCTAGGATTAAAAATAATGGCGTAAAACGGCAAGAGGCTTAACATTGTTCATATGTGGAGAATTTCAAGGTCATTTTACTACTGCCGGTTTTTAGGCCTTCAACAGGTATGCTTCTCTTCTAGGATAAACAATAAGGGCGTAAAACGGCAAAAGGCTAAACATTGTTCTTATGTAGAGAATCTCAAGGTCATTTTACTACTGCCGGTTTTTAGGTTTACAACAGGTATGCTTCTCTTCTAGGATTAAAAATAATGGCGTAAAACGGTAAGAGGCTTAACATTGTTCTTATGTGGAGAAACTCAAGGTCATTTTACTACTGCCGGTTTTTAGGCCTTCAACAGGTATGCTTCTCTTCTAGGATAAACAATAAGGGCGTAAAACGGCCAAAGGCTAAACATTGTTCTTATGTAGAGAATCTCAAGGTCATTTTACTACTGCCGGTTTTTAGGTTTACAACAGGTATGCTTCTCTTCTAGGATTAAAAATAATGGCGTAAAACGGTAAGAGGCTTAACATTGTTCTTATGTGGAGAAACTCAAGGTCATTTTACTACTGCTGGCTTGTAGGCCTACAACAGGCATGCTTCTCTACTAGGATTAAAAATAGGGGCGTAAAACGGCAAGAGGCTTAACGTTCTGTGCAGAAACTCAAGGCCATTTTACTACTGTCAGCTTATAAGCCTCTGACAGACACCCTTCTAGTCGCTGCACCCAGAGACCGAGTCGCCGACTGCCAACGTAAGCCATTCTTATCTTTCGTTCCGCTCGTGTCGACAGTTGCGCTGTTCATGTCAAGTCACTGTCACGTTGTGGCGAGTACGACAGTTGTACACAGTCTGTGTAAGTAACTGGACTCCACATAACGTACCTATGGTAGGAAGGGTTGATTCAGTTGAATTTTGAGTTTAGCTCCAGTTCACCTTCCTTTTAGTGCAGCGTCTGGTATCTGATATTGTCTCAGGCTTGACTCCTGGAATCTGTGTCACTTCACCTATTTATCAGAGGTGTCCCTGATTTCGAAACTATGTAAATGTGTAGTTTTGAGTTTCTTCTTCGTCTCTTCAGACGAACATGAGTCCAAATTCCAGGAGTCAAGTCTGAGACAGCGTCAGATAACAGACGCTACAGTAAAAGGATGGTGAACTGGAGCTAACTTAAAATTCAATAACCAGACTCACTCACAGATATATATATATATATATATATATATATATATATATATATATATATATATATATATAGATAGATAGAAATTTTAACATCTTTCTATGAAACAAAAATATTTGCTTTTTAACCCCTCAACAAAATTCACAAATTTTCGCTCTATTTTCAACCGTGCAGGCCTTGTTTGGAAGCTCGAAAGGGGAAGAGCCGTTAGAGCTAGCCACAAACCGCCCTTAAAGTAAAATGTTTTGTTAAATCGAGAAACATAAACAAACTACGGTTTACTTTTAATTCCCTGTCAAACTAATCTGTAGACTTGACCTATCACCAAATTCTTCTTACCGCCGAACTTTACTAACTCCGCAGGGACTGAAGGCGAGCATTAATGTACATTGTAAGCAAGTCACATCTACAGGAGACTCTTTCTAGCCCACGTTTCCCCTTTTAGACTATACAGCGTGAGTTAAAAGTATGGATACGCCCTGTTTGGTTTTTGATGGATAAAGATGGAGGGATGGAACTCGGAAAACCTTTCTCATTTGAAAAGTCTTGATAAAAGAAGAAGAAAAAGTAGAGCGTTCTATTTCAACTCAGTACAAAATGGCGACTCATTGAAATTAATTAAACATTAATTAATTAATTACAAAAATTAACAAGTCTTTACATTAAAAACAATTGAGCCGCCCAATTGTTCCCATTCCCCAAAATCCCGTTTTGGAGAAATTGCAAAGTTGTAACAGTGACTAAAAAGTTCACCACTACTTCCTAGAAAGGTGTTCTAAGTTCCATCCCTCCATCTTTATCCATCAAAAACTAAACAGAGTGTATCCATACTTTTAACTCACACATTATATGCTATACAAACAGGTTACAGATACCTTGAAGGAGGTACGGCTGGATCATCTAAGCGTGCAGCTGCACAGAAGCAGATAGGTGATTCGACCTCAAGGTGTACAGAATGTGCCATATCAGCCACGATCTGCAGTGATCGAGCCAGAGTATTTTCGCTCAGAAAAATTAGCATCGCCAGCCGCAGTCGGCCAGTCCCCTTGACCAAGAAGTGTTACAAGAGCAGTAGACCTGCGACCGACTCAAGGCCGGGGGCTGTTGACATTGCGAGAACTGGACCGTTTCCGCCCGACCTGCCCACGCTTTCCTTGCCTGCTCGCCCGTCCGTCGTCCCATTGATTTTAGGCAGTTGAGGTCAATTTTCCGTTCAACTCAAGGTGGAATAATTGGTTTTTGCTCGCATTTTTTAAAATTTCAAGTTCACAATTCTCACAAATTCATTTCTACTTATACAGGGATGCTACAGGTCAGGGAAGTCAGGGAAAAGTCAGGGGAAAAAACAGGACTGGAAATCAGGGAAAAGTCAGGGAATTTCATTATTGGACTCCTGTAGCAACCCTGTTATAACAGTCGGCTGTATTGACTACCATGGGGGGTTCCCCATAAGAATGATGTTAAACCTCTTGTACTTTTACTTCGTAATTTTTTATCGCAGCGTTATGGCAGATGTCTCATTTTTTTAAGATTTATTTATTACCGCTTATTACGCTTTTGAATTTTTAAACAAGTTTGTCCCTTTCAAAATTTAAACGACGGAGTACGAACAGATTTTCTGTATAACCTATAAAAATACAGAAAAAAAACTCAAATAATTCTTGTTGTTAATTAATTATATCTGTAATATGAGATGTATCGTACAACTTTATTCTACGACTACAAATAATATAACAGCCTCTACAGAGACAGCTCTAATGATAATTTGTATGATGACACAAAAATTTTATGTTATCTCCAAGGATAATTATAAGCAATTGAAGTAAAATTTTGTCAATAATTACTGAAAATAAAAATATGAATTTTTATAGCATTTAGATTTAACGTTTTTTATGACCTAAGGATATAATATTTATGTAATGAAATATACTTAAAGACAATTACAAGGTTTTTTTAATAAACTATTCCTTGAGGAAATTACAAATGGTTTAGTGAAGTAAATATTGACTCGTGATCGGAAGTTTGGAAATGCAAGTAAATCGGTGAGCTCTTGAATGATATCTGCAAAATTTCCCCGATCTATACAAGATTTGCGGTGTTGTGCAGTTGTTCATATATCAATGTATCACACATAGATTTATATTTGCGGCATGTACTACATATTTGCCACAGGTCTGCGAATATAACCATCGTCTGTTTCTAGTTGATATTGTTTTACTTCAGTTCCCGATAAATGCGTTGACATTTAACGGCGACATTCATCGCTGAAAGCCTTCAGATGCATTTGGAGAGGTTTATTAAATGCTCGGTCAAACTCGGCCAGTTGAATCAAGTTTTAAATTCCCAATATATAGCACTTTATAACGTTTCTTGTCATCGAAGCTATTATTTGGACGTCAGTTATCACTGGAATTCCAAAACAAAAACCTAAAAAAAATGATTTTTTCAATGCTAGTATCTATCCACCCTGTTATAGTAAGACATTGGAGTTCAACACAGTTATCGTTTCATTCGGTGACTGAAGTTCAACAGACACAGTTATCGTTTCATTCGGTGACTGAAGTTCAACAGACACAGTTATCGTTTCATTCGGTGACTGAAGTTCAACAGACACAGTTATCGTTTCATTCGGTGACTGAAGTTCAACAGACACAGTTATTGTTTCATTCGGTGACTGAAGTTCAACAGACACAGTTATCGTTTCATTCGGTGACTGGAGTTCATCAGACACAGTTATCTTTTCATTCGGTGACTGAAATCCAATAAATTCAGTTTTCGTTTCATTCGATCACTGAAGTCCAACAGACACAATTATCTTTTCATTCGGTCACTGAAGTCCAACAGACACAGTTTTCATTCGGTCATTGTGTTGTCATACCGAATGTAATTGTTTCTCGATGTGACAACAATTTGTAGGTTATAATGTAATTTAAAATTCCAAGCAAAACATTTTCTTTCATATGACTATTTTAAAGTTTTTTATTACTAGTGTTTTGTTAACAAATCGGATTTTTCTCGGCAACTAGAAGACATAATATGTGAATGAATGACACCATTTTTAGATTCTCCGTTGAAATTCCAATCTGGAAAATTGTATTAGTTCAAAGGGTAAGAAAAGAACATTAATCTTCAGGCTGATTCAATGTGAGAACTTGCTAAGTTTGAAGACAACTAAAAGCTCATCGAACCTATTTTTATCATGCCCTGAGAGTACAAGTAGGTGTAAGGTCATATTACAGACTTTGTCATTTTAATAGCTATTAATTGCTATATGATCATGGTTAAGTGCTTGACCGAACTTATAACAGTTTGAGTGACATAAAACAATGAACTAAAAACTTTCAAAAAATCAGTTATAACTGTACTTGACTTTTATGTCTAATGACAATATCGTATAAAACAAGGAATTGACATTTTTAAAAGGCTAGCAGTTTTAAGATTTCTTTACAGCTATGTAAAACTAACATACGGTTGACTAACAAAAATAGTATATGCTTTTGGATATAACACAGATTTACAGAGACTCCGTTAGTACCCACACTTCATGTCGCTGAAATTTAATTACTAGCGTTAGAGTAGAGTTGCATGCACGTAATGTATGTATGCGTGTGTGATTAGTGTGTACGTCACTCAATATAACTACCCTCCAGTATTTCCCAAGTGATTCATAAATTGGAATTATTCACTGCTGAGTCAAATACACTATTATGGGGGTGCACAGTTCAGATGATATCCGTAAAGTACGTTTTGGTTGCAAATGAAACGTCTATTTGGGTGGATTTGTCTATAGTATAATACGAATGTTCTCCAGTACGTATCAGTACCTGGTATTAAGTATAGACTTTGAGTGCAGTCCATACCATGAGCCATATCCGCAGATAATCGGAACTGTAACTATGACTCGCTATCTAATAATTGTTTTGTGGCACCAAATCCATGTACTATGAGTACCAATCAAATGAATGGTTATTTCCTAGTGCCGTAATAGTGATCATTACGGACTTCCACGTCCATGCCGTTGGCCACAATCGCAGATAATTCGAATTGAAGCTATTGCGCTCGCTATCTACTAATTGTTTTGTGGCACCAAATCCATGTACTATGAGTACCAATCAAATTAATGGTTATTCCCAAGTGCCGTAATAAAGTGTGCATTACGGACTTCCACGTCCATGCCGTTGGCCACAATCGCAGATAAATGGAACTGAAGCTATGGCGCTCGCTATCTACTAATTGTTTTGTGGCACCAAATCCATGTACTACGAGTACCAATCAAATTAATGGTTATTTCCGTAGTGCCGTTAATAAAGTGTTCATTACGGACTTCCACGTCCATGCCGTTGGCCACAATCGCTCTGATTAATTGGAACTGAAAGCTATGGCGCTCGCTATCTACTAATTGTTTTGTGGCACAAATCCATGTACTTTGAGTACCAATCAAATGAATGGTTATTTCCTAGTGCCGTAATAGTGATCATTACGGACTTCGCCACGTCGTAAACCTATATCCGCAGATAATTAGAAATTGAAGCTATTGCGCTTGCTATCTACTAATTGTTTTGTGGCACAAATCCATGTATGAAGAGTACCAATCAAAGGAATGGGTTTTCCCAAGTGCCGTAATAAAGTGTTCATTACGGACTTCCACGTCCATGCCGTTGGCCACAATCGCAGATAATTGGAACTTGAAGCTATTGCGCTCGCTATCTACTAATTGTTTTGTTGGCACCAAATCCATGTATGAAGAGTACCAAACAAAGGAATGGGTTTTCCCAAGTGCCGTAATAAAGTGTTCATTACGGGACTTCCACGTCCATTGGCCGTGGCCACAATCGGCAGATAATTGGGAAACTGAAGCTATGGCGCTCGCTATCTAGCTAATTGTTCTTTGTGGCACAAATCCATGTACCTTGATGAGTACCAATCAAATGAATGGTTATTTCCTTAGTGCCGTAATAGTGATCATTACGGGACTTCCAACACGTCGTAACCTATATCCCGCAGATAATATAGAATTGAAGCTATTGCGCTTGCTATCTTACTAATTGTTTTTGTGGCACCAAAATCCATGTATGAAGAGTACCAATCCAAAGGTATGGGTTTTCGCTTCCCAAGTGCCGTAATTAAAAGTGTTCATTACGGACTTCCACGTCCATGCCGTTGGCCACAATCGCAGATAATTGGAACTGAAAAATGCTATTGCGCTCGCTATCTACTTAATTGTTTTGTGGCACCAAATCCATGTATGAAGAGTACCAAACAAAAGGAATGGGTTTTCCAAGTGCCCGTAATAAAGTGTTCATTACGGACTTCCACGGTCCATGCCGTTGGCCACAATCGCAGATAAATTGGAAACTGAAGCTATGCGCGCTCGCTATCTACTAATTTGTTTTGTGGTCACACCAAATCCATGTACTATGAGTACCAATCAAATGAATGGTTATTTCCTAGTGCCGTAATAGTGATCATTACGGACTTCCACGTCGTAACCTATATCCGCAGATAATTAGAATGAAGCTAGTTCGCATGCTTGCCTATCTACTAATTGTTTTGTGGCACCAAATCCATGGTATGAAGAGTACCAATCAAAGGAAATGGGTTTTTCCCAATGTGCCGTAATAAAGTGTTCATTACGGACTTCCACGTCCATTGCCGTTGGCCCACAATCGCAGAGTTAATTGGAACTGAAGCTATATTTGCGCTCGCTATCTACTAATTGTTTTGTGGCTACCAAATCCATGTATGAAGAGTACCAATCAAAGGAATGGGTTTTCCCAAGTGCCGTAATAATGTGTTCATTACGGACTTCACGTCCATGCCGTTGGCCACAATCGCAGATAATTGGAACTGAAGCTATGGGCGCTCGCATATCTACTAATTGTTTTGTGGCAACAATTTCCATGTATGAAGATAAGTACCAATCAAAGGAATGGGTTTTTTTTCCCAAGTGCCGTAATAAAGTGTTCATTACGGACTTCCACGTCCATGAGGCCGTTGGCCACAATCGCAGATAAATTGGAACTGAAGCTATGGCGCTCCGCTATCTACTACTATTGTTTTTGTGGCAACATATTCATGTATGAAGAGTACCAATCGAAAGGAATGGTGTTTTCCCCAACGTGCCGTAATAAAGTGTTCATTACGGACTTCCACGTCCATGCCGTTCGGCCACAATCGCAGATAATTGGAACTGAAGCTATGGCGCTCGCTATCTACTAATTGTTTTGTGGCACCAAATCCATGTACTTATGAGTACCAATCAAATGAGAATGGTTATTTCCTAGTGCCGTAATAGTTGATCATTACGGACTTCAACGTCGTAACACTAAAATCCGCAGATTAATAAGAATTGAAGCTATTGCGTCTTGCTATCTACTAATTGTTTTGTGGCACACAAATCCATGTATGAAGGAGTACCAATCAAAGGAATGGGTTTTCCCAAGTGCCGTAATAAAGTGTTCATTACGGACTTCCACGTCCATGCCGTTGGCCACAATCGGCAGATAATAATGGATAACTGAAGCTATTGCGCTCGCTATACTACTAATTGTTTTGTGGCACCAAATCCATGTATGAAGAGTACCAAACAAAGGAATGGGTTTTCCCAAGTGCCGTAATAAAGTGTTCATTACGGACATTCCACCGTCCATGCCGTTGGCCACAATCGCAGATAATTGGAAAAACTGAAGCTATGGCGCTCGCTATCTATAAATTGTTTTGTGGCACCAAATCCATGTACTAACCTATGAGTACCAATCAAATGAATGGTTATTTCCCTAGTGCCGTAATAGTGATCATTACGGACTTCCACGTCGTAACCTATATCCGCAGATAATTAGAATTGAAGCTATTGCGCTTGCTATCTATAATTGTTTTGTGGCACCAAATCCATGTATGAAGAGTACCAATTCAAAGGAATGGGTTTTCCCATGTGCCGTAATAAAGTGTTCATTACGGACTTCCACGTCCATTGCCGTGTGGCCACAATCGCAGATAATTGGAACTGAAGCTATTGCGCTCGCTATCTACTAATTGTTTTGTGGCACCAAATCCATGTATGAGAGTACCAATCAAAGGAATGGGTTTTCCCCAAGGTGCCGTAATAAAGTGTTCCATTACGGACTTCAGCGTCCGCATGCCGTTGGCCACAATCGCGCAGATAATTGGAATGAAGCTATGGGCGCTCGCTATCTACTAAATTGTTTTGTGGCAACAATTCCATGTATGAAGTGTACCTATCAAAGGAATGGGTTTTCCCAAGTGCCGTAATAAAGTGTTCATTTACGGACTTCCACGTTCCATGCCGTTGGCCACAATTCGGAATAACTTGGAACTGAAGCTATGGCAGCTCGCTATCTACTAATTTGTTTTGTTGGCAACAATTCCCTGTGATGAAGAGTCACCAATTCAAAAGGAATCGGTTTTCCAAGTGCCGTTAATTAAACGTGTTTCATTTACGTGGACTCTCACGTCCATTGCCCGTTGGCCACAATCGCAGATAATTAGTGAACTGAAGCTATGGCGCTCGCTATCTACTAATTGTTTTGTGGCACCAAATCCATATACTACGAGTACCAATCAAATTAATGGTTATTCCCTAGTGCCGTAATAAAGTGTTCATAACGGAACTTCAGTATCAGAATTTCTACAAGAATATTATTTTGTAAAATATGTTTTTCAACTATGCAGAAAAGTAAAAGTTATTTAACCCTAAAAGTACTGTCATTACGTGAGGTCCAAGGAAGCACTATTCATTTCAGATCAAAACGTCAAAGTGCAACAAACTAACAAGTAAAAGTCTAACATTTTTACATTGTACGTATGGATGACATTGTTGGGAACGAAAAAATAGTAGAATAAAAGAATTTTTAAACAATCTGACTGCAACCATAATATAACTTAATATGACATATTGACACATTTAACGAATGACACGAAAGGGTTGATTCAATTGAATTTTGTGTTTGGCCCCAGTTCACCTTCCTTTAATTGCTGCATTTGGTATCCGTACACAATTGTATACCTGATGAGACAATGAGACTACCACTTCACCTATTTATAGGTGTCTCTAATGACGAACGATGAAAATGTTTCTTTTTTAGCTTCTTCTCGTCGTCGAATTTATTTGGATCTCTTCAGACGAACATGACTCCAGATTCCAGGAGTCAAGTGTGAAACAGTGTCAGATACCAGAAGCTGCAATAAAAAGGAAGGTGAACTGGAGCTAAACTCAACATTCAACACATTCAAATTCAATTTCAATCAAAAGGAAAAAAATAAAGTGACGAGTAAGTGCTAAAAATCGGTGACAAGATTTTATGTAATTTCAGCTGTCTTGTGTTATGGCACCCTCCCTACAATGCAGGACTTGTATTTTTTTTAAAGTCATTTTATCGAATTATTTGGCCACAAAATAGTCGAAGGGGGAGTAGTACAGTTAAACCGAGTTTCTATCTTCACTTTTTATATTGACTTTCCACAAAAATGTACCTTTTTGTCAATTTGCGAGGTTAAAGGCAACTCAGTGACGTCATTGGCCTGGATGGATTCAAGAGGAAAGATGCTCAAATAGCGGTTAGGCAAAGTTGCCGCCCGTGGTTGTTTGGGAGTAAGCCAACTCTCAACTGGGTCAATCCGGGGGCTTTGCGTCTCCTGTGCGCTCCACCACCGCTCACCACCGTAAGGCAACTCGTGCTCCTGTCCTAACTACATTTTCATTGAGTAACACAACCTCTCACACAACCAAGTTAACTACGAGTAGTCAAGATTTAATCATGTCTGTAGGAAGTCTTTTGGGTTGCTAGAAGTTTTCTCTACAGTTTAGGAATATCGACGACATGTCAGATGTTGGATAACGGTTTCACATTTCCTCCTATCTGTTTCATTGAATAAGGTACCTTCCCCTGTTTGTCCAACCAGATTCTTGACTAAGGAACTTATTATCTAAGAGAAAAGAGAGGAGTCGGAACTAGTGATGTAAAATTCCCGAGAATTTAAATTCGAGGAAATATTCCCAGGGAATATTCCTGAAATTCAAAAATTTCCGAGGATTTATGATTAATTAGCAATATAGCTAAAAAAAACATTAAATAATTAGGCAAAACAGTAATTACGTGGTTAAATCAAACTCAGAAACTGAAATATATTTCAAAGTAAAATTATAATTAGTTCAAATATCTGGGAATTTATAATTTTATTAGCGAAATCACTCAAATTAATAGGTCAGTGTGGTAACATTGATAAAATACAACACAGTCACTCTTATATGTTTAAAAAAATATTATTGTAGATCAGAAAAATTCTTCTTTTTTCTTGTAAGAAAAGGTTTCGTCATTAATAAAGCTCATTGTATTAAAATTACCCTTAAGAAAGCTAAACCATGGTTTATGGTCAGCTTAATTAGCTTTTTTTATTTGTGCTAATATCCATTTTAAACCATAAATTACAAAAACTACTTGTTATAAATGTTTTGTGTTCAATGTTTTAAAGATCAAAGAATTAAGCATAAAATTATATTAATCTCGTCCCCAATTGTTTTTTTTTAAATGTACTAATTTAATTTGTATGGCAATATTGGAAATTACTGACCTAACAAATGCAAATGTTAAAGCTGGTTAAAACATAAAGACACAGTGAGTTTATATAACATAGGTAGTTTTTGAATATTTTAGACTTAAGATGTTTAAACACGAGTTCCAAGAAGAAATTACTTTTTGAAAAATGCTTGGTTTTCAAATGCTTAACCAAATGGAAATTGATGCATGTAATGACGTATTGGATTAAAATGTATAAATTTGCTTGGTTAACCTAGTTTTAAGGTTCTTTAACTTTAGTAAGTGTTAAATCATTCAAAATCTAAAATGTTTTATAAATTCCCTATTTTCGTGATTCTTCACGGGCCAAAGAAATATTCCCGGCAATATTCCCATTTCATAACTTCCCTCCCACTGGGAATATTCCTGGCCATCATCACTAGTCGGAACTAAACAAAATGGATCGATAGTCAAAAGTTTTAAATAGAAGATGGTTAAGCCCATAGAAGAGTAGTAGAATTTCGGACCACGGTGGCAATAACTGCGGTTATTCAAAATACACGAAGAAAGTAACGAAAACAGAATTCTCAATGAAAAAAACGTATGTACGCAGCGCGACCTGTTGGTCAGACCTAGTAGTTTTGTGGAATCACAATATAGGTGTTTAGTTCCTGACAAGTGTGGAATCACAACGCTCTTGATGATTTGATTACTTTAAAATAGAATTTAGTCGTGTTAGTTTGGTTGTTCACCTGAAGAAGAGATCAGATTGCAGATCTCGAAACGTAGTGTTACTGATGTTTTCCAATGAAAACTCCTGTTTACCTCGCATACCGAGTAAGTTACTTTAATTTACGGCAATAATCGCAACACTACCGAATCCAAATAACTAATTGTAGCGTTCTCAGTGACACGTCTACGAATGAACTGAGTGTGTTTTAAAGGCTGTAGAATGTTGAAATAACCTTTGACCTATGAAGTGAATAGACATCGCGTATGTATGTGGATTGTGTGGCAGAAAAGTCGGTGAAATTAGTTCTGTTCGATGACGCATAGATTGCGCTACCATACTCAATTTTGTTTAGAGTTGTCATTAATTTTGATCTTCTAGTTATGACGTTGTATTTATGTTTACACTTAAAATTTCGGTCTTTTTCTATTATGTTTATTGAGTTTATGCAATGTAACATTTTTAATAGTCTGTAAGATATTTATAATCTCTGATTCTTTCGTTAGCACGCCAGATAAGGTGCAACCACAACGCTTTAAGTGGCAGTGAATTATGCAATATCTTCTTGCAGTCTGCTGCATAATCACAGGTATAAACTAACCGTGCTGCTTTTCAGAAAGAAATAGCGTAAAGAATTCCAAATTATGATAGATATGGCCTAACCATGCCAAGTTGTGGTTTGCCTGAATTCCTAAATATTCGTTCTTCAGTTAGGGAAGGACGTTAAAGTGGTTAACTGTTATGTTTTTAATACAATTTTCATCTAAGCCTACGAAAATGATGCTGATCGCATTTGAAGGGAACAGCCTACATTGATATCCATCACTTAGGCTGTGTTTCCAAAATGTAGTAAAAGTCCGAATCTTATTTTAATTTAAGTAAACTATGTTTTAGACACATCTCGAAGAATATTGTTTCTTTTTAATAATGCGATATTTTACAATTAGTTTTTCAAATTTTCGTGTTAAACGCAACTTTAGAATTTATGTTTATAACTTGAGTCTGAGGGGAATATTTTTCTCATTTTGAAACATTATCTTTTGTTGCCAGGAACGTTAGAAATGTATTTTCAAGTGGTAATTGTTTCGATATAGTATTAAGTGTCCCTGAGTTTAATATAATTTTTGTTTAAGGTGGTGGAATACATTTTTGTAGGAAAAATATTTTTTTAAGTTATAGCCTTAAAACAGCTTCTCTGAAGACAGAAAAAGTAAATTTGTTATTACGTGTAAATAAAACTTGCTGAAAATGAAACCGTGCAATTCTTGAAGTATATACATGGGTATACACAAGTATATAGCTTCATGTTTTTATTCATTTTTGATTTAAGGAAAATAATATTGTAATTCGACTATAGTTTAGGGAATGAACATTGTATTGATCAGTCATCCTTGCATACTTTAAAAAAGTTGATATTCTCATCTTCAACCGTTTCGCTTCGTGACTGGTTGCAACTGGCATAAGATGCTCCTAAATTCTGCTTAAAAAATTATTTTTCCTTTCTCCAGAAGTGGCCTTGACCAAAATTTTCTTTAATTATTTTATATAGGCCTATGCCCTTTATTTTCACCTGTGATTCCTGGAGACGCTTATTAAATAACTGACAGGCAGTGAAACCTCTCACAATTCAATGTAAGGAAGGGACAACTGAGTACGCTGAGGGACGCTGGCTGGCGGCTGGTGACCAGATGGTCTGTCTGTACTCTGCAGTCCGATTTGACCTTTTCCAATCGTGGTCAACTAGGAATCTTGCCGCCTCCTTGCTTGCTGTACTGTATAGCCAATGTCTCCAGATGCAGGCGTACACGGAGTTGCATCACATCATGCCGACGATATACGGTGCCATTCTAATCACGGATTTCAAAGTACAATTTCACGTTAGCAGAATTACCCACTGTGATGTAGAATAACATTTTAACCCGGTTGTTCGGTGACCTGGCTAAATTTTTGAAGGTTTGAAAGTTAGTCAAACTCAATAACTCAACTTTTTTTCCAGTAGCTTAATATGTTGACCCAAATACATTTCTTATTGAATAGTACGGTATAAATATCATAAACTAGTTAAAAGCATGTTTTAAGTATGTGCTTTTAACGAGAAGTTTTACAGCAATGATTATGCCAACTTAAAACAACGTGCAAAATTGAGGATAATTAATAAAATAGTTTAGCTTTTCGCAAGATAGTCTTGTGTTGAGACCCCAAATGAAGACATAAGGCAGTTAGTTATACAAGTTATACATATAATGCGTATGTCGAAAGGCAGTAGGGAAACCTATAAAAATAAGTTCTAAATTTCGTTTTTAAACCCTAAAAACTTTGATTCTAGCGAGTGTGAGATGAGTTATCCCTATATAATATATACAGCCGCATATGTAACTCACTGACTGATAGGGTATATGAAATTCTAACCCACTTCTAGAAGTGCTGGAAACACCAAATTTTGCACGCACGTAGCTTTTACCTTCAAACCACCGGGAAAAAGTCTGAAAACCGGATATTTTTACTTTTAAACCCCTCAAAAAAATTGGCAAACTTTCGCACTTTTCACTCTTGCAGGCTTTTCTTTGAAGCCCGATAGCGGGCGAACCGTTAGAGCTAGCTCGGATCTGAGAGAAAATCGTTAGTCGGGAATGAAGTGATCTACAAAAGAGGTCTAGTGGATTTTTGCTCTATCTCTATTGGTTTGGCCGCAAAATGCAATTATGTGTAAAATTTTCACAATTTTCACTTAATCATTCCTGGTATGACCAAATAACCCCCTGATGTCTTAACCCCTGGTAAAATTAAAAACTCCCCAGGGAATTTCCTGGCATGACCTCATGTCCGAATTTTACCAATCACCAAATCTCTTAACCCCCCCCCCCCTTGGGAAGTTCCTTGTATGACCAGATAACCCCCTGATGTCTTAACCCCTTGTAACATTAAAAAAAACCCCCCAGGGAATTTCTTGACATGACCTCATATCCGAATTTTACTAATCACCAAATCTCTCTTATCCCCGAATCTGCAAACGTACATCATGAGGGCCTGGGGGCGTAGCCCCCAGCGAGCCGAAGGCGTGTAAAATATATACAATCGTTAAAAGTAAAGACTCTGTGGTGTAGTGGTAGCATGCTCGCCCGGCAAGTGGGAGACCCGGGTTTGAGTCACGGTGAAGCAAGTACGTTTTGTAAATAAATCTTTATTGAAATCAAATCAGGTTTTGCCGTTTTTAGAAATTTAATTAATGCAAAAGTCGTTTGATAGGAATTTAGTCTTCGTTCGTATGTAAGTTTGGTTATTTAAAGCACATATGCGACAGAAACGGTCAAATATAAAATAATTGAATTGTAAATAGTAAGGACAGTGTGGTGTAGTGGTAAAATGCTCGCCCGGCAAATGAGACCCGGGTTCGAGTTACGGCGGAGCAAGTACGTTTGTGATTCAATCTTGATTGAAATGTTATAAGTATACATAATCCGTGTACGTTGTCTTATTATAGTACAACAATGATTCATTAATGGTATTAATACAACTTGTAACGTTACCACATAATTGGTAGTGTTGGAGGAGCGTATGGAAGATTATCTAGGGATCTTGAATGTGCCAGGGACACGTTACCCCGCAACCGCCATGGTGACTTGATTAGTTATTGATTGACGTGTACAGTGTTATCTGTTGATGCGACTGCCCTGGCTCGTCTGTACGCAGATCGGGTCTTGTCACTTACCCGTCAGCGTACAGGGATTGTGGGAATTTTACAGTCTTCCAATATTGTCAGCTCTACAATAATAGGAAAACGCCTGTTATGGAGTAATTTTCCCATTTTGTAAAATAATTATTTCATTATTCACGTTCCGTTATGTATGGAGTCTGTGCTTATAACCACTACCTACTCTTAAATAAATTATTAAACTCGGAAAATAGTTTGATTAGTACTTGATGTAATTTGTACATACTATCCGTAAGTAGCAGCTTCAGAGCGTGTTTTATTTTTTATAAAATTTTCTTAAAAAACATGTAATATTAAAATTGCCCTACGTAATACATATATAAAATTATATTAAACCCTAAAGCCCTTAATATACATCCTTTAAAAAGTTAATATTTTTATCTTCAACAGTTTTAATTTGGGCCCGATTACAAATAGCTAAATGTTCGACTTTATATGCTTGTAATATTTTGGCTGTGATACACAAAATATGTATCTATATTTTCTGTCTTAAGAGATGTTATCTTTAAAAGCTATGAATTTAAAATATAGAAAAATTCCAAATCCAAAATCGATTGCACCGCTTTAACGTTGTGTGTATTATAGCATCGTTT
Source organism: Homalodisca vitripennis (assembly GCF_021130785.1). Taxonomy (NCBI): domain Eukaryota; kingdom Metazoa; phylum Arthropoda; class Insecta; order Hemiptera; family Cicadellidae; genus Homalodisca; species Homalodisca vitripennis. The sequence goes on from NC_060210.1 coordinate 185,917,988, forward strand.
TCTCAACACAAATTACGTAGTATTCGGCTTCAAGTGAAATAAACAAATGACAACAAAGAAAAAGACAGTTTTTTATTCACAACTATCTGGAAACAAATATCGTTGCATTTAAAAAGTAACTCTTAAGCTTAATGGAAATGAAGGATTAGGCTACGTTCATTTCATTAAACATAATTATATTGTTTAAGAAAAAAAGGTATTTGCATAAATTGGTTGTTCATACATAATCTAGGTTAGGTGAAACCACAATATTCCCTCTCCTCCCCTAACGAATAGAATTAAGATTTCAATGATAAAAGGACACATCATTTAACAATACTACACGTTATGTTTTTATATTTACAGTCAGGTAAACCAGGTGTTTTGCTTCAAATGCCCTGAAAGTGACTCTAAATATAGACTCCTATTACCTGGGCCACGGTGTTAACGTAAGCCACTGTTGACAGTGACAGGTTGTGCTGGTGACATTGTGGATTGGGGCCGTAGCAGCAGCGTGTTGTGGACGTTTAGCCTTAGCAGCAACACCATGACAGTCTAGCAACAGTCTTGTTACTTAACACAGCAGCAGCGTGTTGTGGACGTTTGACCTGAGCAGCAACAACATGACAATGTAGCAACAGTCCTGTTACTTTACACAGCAGCAGCGTGTTGTGGACGTTTGACCTGAGCAGCAACACCATGACAATGTAGCAACAGTCTTGTTACTTAACACAGCAGCAGCGTGTTGTGGACGTTTAGCGTGAGCAGCAACACCATGACAATCTAGCAACAGTCTTGTTACCTTACACAGCAGCAGCGTGTTGTGGACGTTTAGCCTGAGCAGCAACACCATGACAATCTAGCAACAGTCTTGTTACTTTACACAGCAGCAGCGTGTTGTGGACGTTTAGCGTGAGCAGCAACACCATGACAATCTAGCAACAGTCTTGTTACTTAACACAGCAGCAGCGTGTTGTGGACGTTTAGCGTGAGCAGCAACACCATGACAATGTAGCAACAGTCCTGTTACTTTACACAGCAGCAGCGTGTTGTGGACGTTTGACCTGAGCAGCAACACCATGACAATGTAGCAACAGTCCTGTTACTTTACACAGCAGCAGCGTGTTGTGGACGTTTGACCTGAGCAGCAACACCATGACACAATGTAGCAACAGTCCTGTTACTTAACACAGCAGCAGCGTGTTGTGGACGTTTAGCGTGAGCAGCAACACCATGACAATGTAGCAACAGTCTTGTTACTTAACACAGCAGCAGCGTGATGTGGCCGTTTTGCCTGATCAGCAACACCATGACAATCTAGCAACAGTCTTGTTACCTTACAGAGCAGCAGCGTGTTGTGGACGTTTAGCCTGAGCAGCAACACCATGACAATGTAGCAACAGTCTTGTTACTTTACACAGCAGCAGCGTGTTGTGGACGTTTAGCCTGAGCAGCAACACCATGACAATGTAGCAACAGTCTTGTTACTTTACACAGCAGCAGCGTGTTGTGGACGTTTAGCGTGAGCAGCAACAACATGACAATGTAGCAACAGTCCTGTTACTTAACACAGCAGCAGCGTGTTGTGGACGTTTAGCGTGAGCAGCAACACCATGACAATGTAGCAACAGTCCTGTTACTTTACACAGCAGCAGCGTGTTGTGGACGTTTGACCTGAGCAGCAACACCATGACAATGTAGCAACAGTCCTGTTACTTTACACAGCAACAGTGTGGGATGTGGAATCGAAGTCTGTATAGTGTATAATTTGACTATAATTCTGTCCACCTTGGGTCGGAAACCATGTTAAATTACAGACCCTTTTTTTCGTGCGTGGATGCCGCAAGTACAACGATTAATGATCTTGGACGTTATTGTGATGTCTAAATAATTAATAGACCTTAACTAGTGAGTATATTGTAGAGCGTCCACATTCATTATCGAACACTCGTATTTGCTTGCCAATCAAATGGATGGAATTTTAGGGGTAGAAAGGAAAACAATATCTGTGTACTACAATATTAGTCTACATTCTTTAGTTTTATTCATGGTTTAGGTGAGAAATGGTATTTCACCATATTTCCCTTATGTAAAGAATAGGGATTTTACGGGTTTTTATATTTAAGAAATTGGCACAGTCTAAGTGCCAAAAACTGTAATATACCTCAAAATATTAGTGCCTTTTATTTTGTTTTCAGATTATTTACTGTAAAAATAGTAAATCGTACATCCGGCTCTAATTGTGGTTTAGTTCAAACAAATAATGCATTCTTTTGTTAATTATTATTTTCATATTAATTATTAAATTTACTTTATTTATAAACAAACACTCCAATAATTATAACATTTTATGTTTGTGAGGCCTTTCATGTTCAAGGAACACATCATTAGACTATTTTAGTCACGTGGGTCTAACCTTGTTTGGTAAAAATTTGGGTATTTGATTTGTGTGAACCATATGACATTGAGTTTCAGTAGTACAGGTAAATCGTTTCTAAAATGACGTTTTCTTGAATAAGGGTCAGTCCTGACGGGTGTATTAATATTACGATAGTCTGAAGCTTTGTATCTCGGATTTATCACATCAATTAAGACTAAGCTTATATTATTATTAGTTAGCTGACAAAACTGTGATGCCCGACCCGGGATTCGAACCCGAGTTCCTTGGAGGCCATAAGCCGATGTACTCAGCTACAAGCTTGGCTCGACTAAGTAGTTAGGAGAACTGACTGATTGATCATGAGTCATTCAACAACCAGTCCTTGCATGATCACCTCTACTTCCACTGCAGTATTCCTTGCCGGCCACCACACCCATGAACAGCTTTTAGACATGCAAGAAATGTTTTGATGGAAAGCATTAGTTTAAAACTCGTTACTCGTTAGTGTAAGCTGTCACTTTTTATGAGCGCACTTTTCTTTTGACTTCGGCCAAGTTTAGTAGAAAGTTCTCTTGCTGATTGAAACATCCACTAGAACGTTACATCAGTCAAATGTCTATTCCATACCGTCCAGGACGTTTCTCGTATGTGAGCTACGTAAAAATTAAATATGTTATAACTTCCATCCAGAAGGGATGACTATTCAACACGATTATTTGAAGAATCGCTGAGGCTTTAAGTTATTATTTGTAATTACAGTATACGTACAGACATAAAGCTGTTATGGATATTTTTATTTTGATACTCTTTGTGAGTTTGTAACTATGCTTTTTTTACAGTTATTCAATTAAATAGGTAATAAAACGTGCAGCAAAATTTACTCTCATAAATGTTATAACAATGTAAATAGGGTTTTCTAATCAAATATTTTAAATAGCCGGCTTGTAACGGAAATTAGAATATGTTAGTATTTTTTCATACCAGGTCAGCATATGTACGCGTAACGTACAAAAATTCAACTCAATCGGTGTTAGCATACTAAAGATAAAAATTACTTGGAAAAATAATAAATGATACATGTGGTAAAAGACACATTATATAATCCTTTATAGAAAACATTTTCCTTGTTCTGGTCTACAGTATCACTTCTGGAGGTATGAAGACTCCCTGTATGCAGGAATATTAGTATGCAGTGCCAATTTAATTTGCACTAATCTGTGTTCTGCAGAAGTTACATTATAAGTCACAAAGTTACATGAAGCACATCACACTGATTTACGATGTTCTGCAGAAGTTAGCATTATCAGCCAAAAGTTATTTCTGGCATCACCATGCTGATTTACGATGTTCTGCAGAAGTTACATTATCAGCCCTAAAGTTCCATGAGGCATCATCACACGGATTGGCCATGTTCTGCAGAAGTCACATTAAATATAGAAGGATTAAAAATGTAATGTTTCTTCAAAATCTGAGATGGTGGGTGATATGGCCTGGATGATTTGATGTGGAATAATTTTACATTCAAGAACGCCATCCTGAGGTCGGAAATGAGCACTAAACTAATATTTCCATTAATTTGCTAATTCAGATGTTAAAAAATAAAACCGTTACAAAATTAAAATTAAATAACATTTATTGAAGTCTTAGTTACCGTGGGAAATGTTACAAAGGAGGGTAGGGGGGGGGCTAATAAAATATTTCGGAAATTTCAAGCCGCTCGTTTTAGTGGTAAAATCCCAGGAAGGTTGAGAAAGACTTGAGAAACGAGGAACTTGTTTCGGCTTTAATGGACTAGACAGACCTTAGTGTTTGGTCATTTAGTGATAATAGATAAGAGAAGACGGAACATCACCTCGGTGACAGGTAACAGGTAACAAGGGGGAGCAGACATCGTCAGGTGTTTGATTGTTCCTAGGATAACAAGGTGTTCGACCTTCCTGGCAAGATTTCTTTCTCCTTTTCTGGACGTCTGTTCAGGTGACAAAAACAACACTACATTCGGCACCCAGTGTTGTTGTTATACACGTTACTGATGTCTATTGTGGAAAATAAATAAATTTTATTTCTTGTACGCTCTGTAAGACATATGTAATTATTAGTAAAATAAAATTCATAGAATAGATGTACAGATAGTTGCTGGAAAGGAAGTCTCGTATTGCAATTCGAGACAAACATCCTCCGGATGTAAGTAGATACGCACATCCGCCCAGACGCCGATGGTGAACAAACAGGAAATGCTTATTTGTAAAAACCGTGCGACAATGTAAGGGACAGCCATGCTGATATGGAAAATTGTTACTCACCAATTATGATGGAGAGATTTGGCAGAGGCGTGGTCAATGAGCTGGCGGGAGAAGAACATCAAAACTGAAGAACAAGGAGGAGAGGTGAAAGTGGAGGCCGGGAATTCGAAAAGTGAAGTTCGGGAGTGTTTGTGTTCGTGTGCGGAAAAATATCTCTAGGCGTAATAAGTGTGATGTGAAATAAAATGTAAGTAATTTTAAGAACTTAGTATATTTTAGGGTTCATTAATCATTTTCAATTCCATATCTATTTAAATGTTCACAATTTCGAAAATATAAATTCATGTAAATGTTTAGCTATTTTAAAGAAAGTTTCTCATGTTAGTCCATCAACTCATTATTATTGCAACACTACAAAATTACTAGTAAATGTTATAATGAATTAAATTCAAAATAAATTGTAATGAATAATTTAATATTAAATATGTCTTCAAAGTATTAAGACATTAAGTTTTGTGCTTAATATGTCGATTGACGCAATCAATTAATCAATTTAATGAAATGTTGTCACAAATAAATGTGTTGGTTCATTTGAGGGTATTTGTACTGCCAATCTAACCTATTATTAAATCCTCTCACAGCAACCCTTGTTCAAAATATGTCACAACCTTAATCTTAAACTAAACCAACCCTACAAAACCTTACAGCTCATAACCAATCAGCAGTATCCATAAAGTATTTTTATGCAGTTTTCATAACAAATAATATATTCACTAAAAGGGTCAATATTCAGTATGTAAGGTAACAAAATAATAAATATGCGTGCATAGATCATTACTGTATTTACATTTTATTTGTGAAAGAGCGGGAAATAACAGAGGGATGATACATGGAAAAATCTGGCAAATACCTCAGTCACGTGTAAAGTAAAAGTAAAGATGTCTTATTTTACCAGGCGAAGTTAGGGCTAAGAAGTCCTCTCTAACACTTAACCTGGGTACCAACGGCTTAAAGGTGACTTCCGAACCACCACCAATGGCCGGGCAAGCGGGCTGCTTGCAAGGTCAGGGTCGCTCAGCGGTCACCCATCCAAGCAATAGCCGCGCTCGACGGTGGTCCAGTTATTTTGCGATCACCGTTGTTAACAACATGTTGACAAAATTAACATGTTGATATAGTATCGGTTGTATGACTCAGTATGGTGGGCTTTGTTCTCGATACGACTTACGTGTAGATCTGTGGCACATGAATCTTGGATCTGGTAGAGCAGCGAAGCTACTGAGGGAAATTGGCAACGTCTACAGTCACATGCTGATATAGTCAGTTCTGTGACTCACTGTGCAGAGCTTTGATCTCGATACGACATACGTGTAGATCTGTGGTACATGAATCTTGGATCTGGTAAAGCAGCGAAGCTACTGAGGGAAATTGGCAACGTCTACAGTCACATGCTGATATAGTCAGTTCTGTGACTCACAGTGCAGAGCTTTGATCTCGGTATGATGTGTGTACTGATCTGATGTAAGCGTTGCTTTAGATTTTCTCGTATACATTTTGTCGTCATATCTATATATAGACGGTACATGCAAAAAGTAGTATTGTGTGTCAATATTTTGTTTATTCCAATGGCCTTAATTAATTGTTCTATGATTCACATGCTGAAAATTGCATTTTTTGCTACCGACTGTATGACTTACGCAGAACAGCGTATCAATATGATAATGTTTCTTATAGCTACGCTTTAGTTAATGTGACTTCTGCAGAACATCGTAAATCAGTATGATGATGTCTCTTATAACTTTGTGACTCCTAATGTGGCATCTGCAAAACAGCTTATCAAAATGATGATGGTTCATATAATATTGCGAATGATATTTTTATATCTACAAAACAGCTTATCAGTATGATGATATGTCATATAACTTGCTACTGTTAAGGTAACTTCTGCAGAACATCGTAAGGCAGTGTGATGATGTCTCTTATAGCTTATTGACTAATAATGTGGCATCTGCAAAACAGCTTATCAAAATGATGATGGTTCATATAATATTGCGAATGATATTTTTATATCTACAAAACAGCTTATCAGTATGATGATATGTCATATAACTTGCTACTGTTAAGGTAACTTCTGCAGAACATCGTAAGGCAGTGTGATGATGTCTCATTTATCTTTGCGAATGATATTATGACATCTGAAAACAGCTTATCAGTATGATGATATTTCATATATCTTTGATACTGTTAATGTGACTTATGCAGAACATCGTGTTAGTATGATAATGCCTCATAGAACAGTATCAGGAAGAGTATTTTAAAAGCACCGAAGCTATTAGGAATCGACTGTTACGGTAACCATCGCTTTGGGCCATTCACGATCTCCTGGGGATAGTGCTCTATAATTGTGCAGAAAATTATTGTTCTGTTGAGGAAATCGGCAATAACGGAGTCCAGAATTGGGTACGTGAGGCAGTAGGAATGCAATAGGCCGGGTTACGGTCTATTGCGAGGCAACTGTGGCTTTGTCTAGGCATAAACCTTTACCTTCCTCAGACGTTATGGTGCCATAAAATATTTGTGACTGAGGCTTCTTTGTATAGGCCAGAATGTGGTTTATAGCTGAAAATACTGCCGTCTTTATTGCCGCTGTATCGGTCACATAAAACGTTTCAACAAAGATTTTGCAAAAAATATCCTTTTCTTAATTGTCTATTTTAGAAATTCTACAAATCGAAATTAAAAACTGAGTAAGTACTTACCACGTAATTAACCTTGGTTGTATTCTTGCTAATTTACAATGGATTTTTTTGACATCAGAGACACCTATACATAGGTAAAGTGGCAGTCTCATTGCCCCATCAGGCGTGCACAATTGAGTACACGACGATGTTTTAGAAACGATCTCTAAGCATGGTGGAGCAACCGGGTTTTCTACAAATAACGCAGTATAAATTAGTATTAGTGAAGACAATACACCATACGATTTACAGGATCCTCTCGACAATTCTACCAAATCTTTGATAGTCACATAGTGTGGTGATTTGAGAGATATATCGATATTATTATAGATAAGTTTGATGATGATGATTTTGATTGGGTAGAAACTCCACGTTCACCAGATATAAAACCTTAGAAACACTGTAATAACCTTTTAATAAAGATTATGTCCACAACGGTTAAACAGGAAAAATATTGAAATGAAATCATTATGAATTTAGTTTCTATAGAAACTTTTTAACAATGGAATGCATAGAGTTATTAATCAAAATTTTGAAATTGTTTTGAAACATCCAAGATTGACGGTAAGAGCGGTCTAATATTACAACGTTATTAACCCTAGTGGCAAAAGAGCCTTTACATGTATATTTATTGCTGCTTACTACAGCATTAAATATACGTGTGAATATAGTAGATATTCCACGTAATTTTTAGCTATATCAAACATGCATATTAAATAGATTTTTTATATTTTGTTAAAATTGATTAATTCACCAAATCGAGTATTGATAAAGTTCTTTGGGTATCTGGATCAAAGACAACTGAAAAAAAAAAAAAAAAAAAAAAAAAAAAAAAAAAAAAAAAAAAAAAAAAAAACACGAGTACTCGCAAATGAGGACAATTTCAATAAATTTGAAAAATGGTATCCCGATTTTATTTCAAAGATTATTCACACTACACATGTCGTTAGGATTTAAGTACTCATAAGAAAATCAAAACAGATTAAAAATGCTAGTAATTGTGAGGTGTGAGTTTTGAACCAGTGACTTCCTACGCGGACGTACAGCTAGCAAGTTTTTATTCGGAGGAGTAGTTCAAATTAAACGATGTATCGTTTTAAAAATGAAAAATGCTTGTCTGTGACACATTTTCAACATTAAATAGCAAGTATTTTTTCTGTTACAAAGTTTTTAGACACACTTGTCAACTGTGCTGAGAATTCCTTCAACATTTCAACAAAAGACGGTTTAATAGTCTTTGAGCTATCTATGTAAAAAAATCAAGAGTTTTAAATTTTTTACAAATTTTTATTATAAAGTAAAGATATTCGGACCACAATAAAAGTCCTATTAAGCAACCAAACACGCTTAACCCGTTGTGTTACCACAACTTGAAGTGAAAACACATTAAGTGGAGAAGAATGTTCACAGCCGGGGTCCAGAGCGATATCGTCCATTACAGAACTCTCGGCTGACCCAGTCAGTGTTGCCAACGACTGAAACGTATAACTTCTTCACTGTTTGGCGGCTAAGTGCCTGGCGCCTAAGCTGTCTACCCTGGTGGTGGTGTGGCCATGTCAGCCTCTAGGACGTCGGACTTGGTGTTCTGTTTGAGGCCAGGATCTGTAAAGTCGGCCTCCTTGTGTCAGATTGTCCGCAAAGCCTCTGATTGAACATGTAAAGGTGTTCAGGCGTGAACGGATTGGATTTGATCACACGGTCAATCCGTCTGTGTGTGTCCGCTGCCACACTCAAGGATTGGTGCTCCAGTGGAATGCGCAAACACAATTTTGTTCACTTAGTTTCTATTCTTCTCCGATATCAGCACCACCATCGTTATTTTCAAATAAATGTATCTAATTATTCCTGTAGGTCGAAAGTTTAAAGTATTTTTGCGTGTAAAGTCGCCAGAGTGGTGTGTGAATTATAATTCACACAAATGACAGAATGAACGGAGTCAAAATTGTTTGATCTGGCGTCAAACAAAAGTGTAAACAAACCTTCTGTTTTGTTTTATGCTAAATTTGTGTAAGAAGGTAATGACTTCACTTCTTTAAATATATTTTGCTGTTTTAAGTTTAATAGTAATTTGGACAACAACATTATCTTAAGTTACAGTATCGAACCATTTAATACATAATTATTGGAATTAGTTAGTTTAAAAGACCAATACTGTCTCATTTTATTTATTTTTCATATGTAGACGTATAAAAGGATGGTGCTACCCTGGAAGTCTGAAAATGCATTTCTCACTTGCCAAATAGCGTCCTAACAGGTAGGGTACAGAAATGAAACTTTTTCTTCGTCAGAGTTTAAGGATCAGAAAGGTCCTTCTTAAAATCTTTTCAATGTCTGTTCGTCGATGCAATAGTTCAAGATATAAAAGGTCCTTCAGCGTTCATGCCCGGCACATAGAGTCCTTTTGGTCCAAGAAGAACTCTATTCATATTGAAGTCATAGGACAGTAAAATTTCATTAATCCAGGGAAAAGGTTACAGTTCTATAAAGTCTTTTATTTTATTTCAGGATCTTCCATACTATATTTCGTTGTATAGGTTAATTGTATGTAAAGTAATTTTAATCTTGTATTTATGGTAATTTTCTACATAATGTTCAACTGATGCTACCGAAGAATAAAGATTGACGTGAACCTAATTGTTGTTAACCAATATAACTTCATTAATAAAATAGCAATATCTATAAAAACTATTTAATAACTGTATGAACAAGTCATTTCTGTGGTTTAATTTCAACAATTTTATAACGTTCTGAATAAGGCAATGTAAAATGTTGTTTAATTTCTTCTCATATTACAATCCAAAGTCTAATTATACCTTATTATATTAAACTTTAGAAGTTGCTTGGTAAACAATATCGGTTTCCAGCTTTCTTGTAACCCAATGCCGATAGTTCGCTACAGAAAGTAACGCCAAGTGGTCGGATACTTCTGTAAAGCTCGTTGAACGTTACAGAAGATATCGCCGACTCTGCCTCACTTCACATGTTAGTCCAGTATTTCTGCTCCAGCGGCCGCATTCCGCTCTCTCCTTCGGCTTGCGTGTGTCTTCGCAGTCCACTGCAGATAATTGCAGGCAATAACTTGTGTTTATTGCAGGCAATTTAGTCGTTGAAAACATTGCAGGCTCCGTCCTCTGATGTCTGATGCGAATAGTTTTCGTTTTCGAAACTGGAAGGAGGTGTCCAGTAATCCTGGCACTGTTCCAGGATTTCGTGGAATGTGTTGATTTTAAAAGTTATTTGTTACAGAACTTGTGCTTTCGGAATTCGTAACAGTCGATTGTGCTGGGACCATTTTACTAGGATTTTCGTACTTTTTTCTCAGTAAAAAGTTGAACATGAATTTAAAATTATTAATAAACTAGTTGTAAATTAGTAATAAAACCCTCTTCATTTTTATTTTTGTATAAAACATTAAAATAGTTAAAAATGATCTTCAATTTCCAAAATAGGTTTCAAATTGATTAATACATCAATAAACAGTAACTTGTTTGTATACCTTTAATCGGACTTGGTGAACCGCCAACTCCGCTCACCGAGACTGACGGAGGTCCCAGAGCGACGCCAAGACATCGCTTAGAGCGGATTACCGAGCCCCTGCCTGCCCAAGAGGTGTGTCCGGCCGCCAATACGGAAATGAAGGCAGACGACCCCGCCCAGCGCAACATCTGTCATCCTGGCGGAGACCGCAGCGCAGCTGGCCGCCCTCACTGTGTTCTTCAGTGAGGAAGTCGCCATCTACGGCTTAATTACCAGCTGCTAGCAACCTCAGACGCAAGCGACCTGCCAGGCATTGTGCTTGTAGCAGACGCTATCCAGCAGACCAAGGCAGCTTTAAACCATTCGTATAAAATGCTGGAAGAATTGTGCAGCCGAATTAATTGCAAAAGTGGTCTTGTAATAGCATTTCGTTTTTAAGATTTTGGGGCTAGGTTGACAATTTTACCTGCAGATCCTGTATATAGTTAAACTTCGACGTGACACCGTGTAAAGTTAATTCCTGTAAAATATAAAGATCCGTAAGTTTAGTTGATTACTATTAGGAATTCTCTTTCTGGTTGCAGTTGGTCACAAGGGTATTAATCTTGATGACATTTGCCATGCACGGCGATCTTTGACTTAAATGCCTACACATGCGTCATCTGTTACATCACGCTCATCCTTAATGCATTACACTCATCCTTAATCCATACACGGTTGTATGTACAAGTAGAATATCCAGTAAAATATATTTTGTTATAGGAGTAGCCAAATACCACCATTTCACATTTCATGGAAGGTAGAAATGGTTGATCGACTTCTTCTGCTACTAAAAGTTGCTAGTAAAGGTGTGTTGGGAAGATGTGGACAACAACTTCTAGAAGTGGTTAATAGATCAGATTTAAAATAATCGTTTTCTACCATTCCACGTTGTTTAAATAATAACACAAAATTGTGGGTTTACAATCTTATTATTCTATTTACAAATCTTGTTACATTCTAAGAATATCATAGAATTAGATTCCGAGTGTAATAACAATGTATTAATGGTGTACTGGAAATAATGCCAAAATAGTAGTTGTATTCAATTAAATTGACGATTGCGATACAATGATTGTATTGTTATTTTTGCAATACAGACGTTTATAGTATTTATTAGGGATCTACGAAGATCTTCTTAAAATTGTGCCATAGTCCGCCAGTGATGATTGGGGATGAGCTGAAAAAACGAGATCCTGTGGCGGGCAGTAGTGATATTCTGTCCGCAGCCAGCTTTAATAACTCGGAGGATGAGTGAAATGAGCTGAAAAACGAGATCCTGTGGCGGGCAGTAGTGATATTCTGTCCGCAGCCAGCTTTAATAACTCAGAGGATGAATGGAATGAGTTCAAAAACGAGATCCTGTGGCGGGCAGGAGTGATATTCTGGTCGCAGCCAGCTTTAATAACTCAGAGGATGAGTGGAATGAGCAGAAAAACGAGATCCTGTGGCGGGCAGGAGTGATATTCTGGTCGCAGCCAGCTTTAATAACTCAGAGGATGAGTGGAATGAGCAGAAAAACGAGATCCTGTGGCGGGCAGGAGTGATATTCTGGTCGCAGCCAGCTTTAATAACTCAGAGGATGAGTGGAATGAGCAGAAAAACGAGATCCTGTGGCGGGCAGGAGTGATATTCTGGTCGCAGCCAGCTTTAATAACTCAGAGGATGAGTGGAATGAGCAGAAAAACGAGATCCTGTGGCGGGCAGGAGTGATATTCTGGTCGCAGCCAGCTTTAATAACTCAGAGGATGAGTGGAATGAGCAGAAAAAACGAGATCCTGTGGCGGGCAGTAGTGATATTCTGTCCGCAGCCAGCTTTAATAACTCAGAGGATGAGTGGAATGAGCAGAAAAACGAGATCCTGTGACGGGTATCAGTGATATTCTGGTCGCAGCCAGCTTTAATAACTCAGAGGATGAGTGGAATGAGCAGAAAAACGAGATCCTGTGGCGGGCAGGAGTGATATTCTGGTCGCAGCCAGCTTTAATAACTCAGAGGATGAATGGAATGAGCAGAAAAACGAGATCCTGTGGCGGGCAGTAGTGATATTCTGGTCGCAGCCAGCTTTAATAACTCAGAGGATGAATGGAATGAGTTCAAAAACGAGATCCTGTGGCGGGCAGGAGTGATATTCTGGTCGCAGCCAGCTTTAATAACTCAGAGGATGAGTGGAATGAGTTCAAAAACGAGATCCTGTGGCGGGCAGGAGTGATATTCTGGTCGCAGCCAGCTTTAATAACTCAGAGGATGAGTAGAATGAGCAGAAAAACGAGATCCTGTGGCGGGCAGGAGTGATATTCTGTCCGCAGCGAGCTTTAATAACTCAGAGGATGAATGGAATGAGTTCAAAAACGAGATCCTGTGGCGGGCAGGAGTGATATTCTGTCCGCAGCGAGCTTTAATAACTCAGAGGATGAATGGAATGAGTTCAAAAACGAGATCCTGTGGCGGGCAGGAGTGATATTCTGGTCGCAGCCAGCCAGCTTTAATAACTCAGAGGATGAGTGGAATGAGCGTTGCGGAGGCCGGCTTTGAAGTGTATCTCATATACAGGCATGAGTGCGCGCAGTGTGGCTTAGTCGGGTCTGAGGGAAACTGAATAGAATACCAATCACAAGATTAGTGCGAGTGCCGGGTTTAGTTTCATTAACCATAAACATCGTTCTAGTTAGTTTAATTTCTTTCTTAAAATTGATCAGTTGTTTAAGTCCATAGTGATTTACTTCTAGACGAAAATGCTAAGTGGTTCAACAATTAATATAACTTCTAAGTTGACGCAATATATCTTTTATATTTTTAATTTTTAAGAAGTTTTTTGTTACAGCCCATTGTGACATCATTTCTGAAGACAGAAAAATTATATATTTTTAATTATTCCACGATGAATAGTTGGAATTTAAAGTAAATCTTTTAGGTATCCCACAATGTGCCCCAAGGGAAAACAGTTCCAAGATATTATGTGAACTTTTACAGTATATATATAAAAGATGACCGGAGGGAATGAAATGTTTCTCGTTAACAAATAAAACGTTATTTCCTTATGAAAAATATATAAAGGCATGTAATTTTCTTTAACAGTTTTTAATTAAAAAGTATGATTTCTTGGAGTCAAAAATAAATAAATAAAACACGTCACTCCGTTAAACTATAACTCATGTACTTAATGTGAAAACTTTGAAGGTGTCACAGTGTTGACGAAACGCGTCGTAATGTAGAAAAATTAAGTAATGTCAGAGGGCAAATTTATAATTTATGAATAAAATAATTGTATATTTGTTCTTCTGCCGTTTTTATGCAAAATTGCGTAGATATTCTCTTTTAAGTACTTGTAATTTCTGTCTTTTTCTGTGTGATAATTTTTTAATGTTTTCTGGAAAAATTTTTAAAGTGATTGAAGTGAAAAAAATATTTTCCTGTTAAAAATCGATTCCACTTCCTCAATTTTACCGGAAAATTTATATCCATGGTTGTCTAGCAATTTGCTGTACCCTGCGTAGCATTTGGATATTAGGTTGGAAGAGAAAAGGTATATTTAAGATTTTTCGATTATCAGGAGTCAAGCTTAAAGTCGGGAACTCTTAAAAAGTGAACGCTGAGTTCTTCAATTCATACTTTGCGAAAGTTGAAAAAACTGCACGAACGATTACCTCTACAGAAAAGACCAAGGGTAATACACTGGTGACACCAGCCCTAAAGTTCAAAATTTTAGGAAGGTGTACATGATCGGGAGATTGCATTTTTCACCTAAGTCATATATGACTACGCAGAAAGTATCTAGAACCATAGTTTAAATTCATATTTCAGCACAATTTAGCACAAGACTAACCTTCTCAAAACTTAATTTTGACATTCATAAAATTTCTAGTGGATTTCATTGATCTCGTCACACGACAAGGAAGATAAATCGTTTCGTCCTCCAGAGGCCTGGCAGACAAACTGGTGAAGGGACAACATCAAGTTGGGGATAAAAATAGACATGAGAGACGACGACTCATGAGTGGATGAGACTAGAAGTGGACACAAGTAACACAAACAAATGATGCAAGTCTCTCGCCAGACAGGGCCAGCTGTGGACGACGCGGCGAGGTCTAACAGCGATTCCCCGTTGCGGTGATTGAGGGAACAACTGTTGCTATAAATTGGTTAGCACCACGTCCTTCCAATTGTTTCTTATTGTGTTTACACGTCTTGTGGCTCTCATTGACTCCGAGGAAACGTATGACACAATCAAGCGTTTGTAGAAGTGACGTTCTGTCTGGCAAGAGTATTTCTAGGAACCAACATTTATTAGGCCATGACTGGTCATCTTAAAATCGTTGTCTGGCCGTCTGAGTGATACACCCTTGATAGGAAAGCCCAAGAAACTTGTTACTTGGTACATAGGTTCCACTTAGTCCAAGCAAAACTCTTCATTTTGGGGTGAAAGGGTGAAAAGGTAGTCCATTCGTATGTGTGAATGTGCTTTACCTTTTGATAAAAATAGCCTTATAGAATTGAAACTTGGTTCGAAGAGTTTCAAGATGTTCGATGTTTGGTTCGAAGATGATCGAAGAAAAACGCTTTTGATTTTGGAGTCAAAAGGTCGAATGGCAATTGATTTTGGGATCTAAAGGTTAAAGCATAATCAGTTCGTCTGTCTGAGTGATTTCTTCATTAGAGATTTGATATATAGGTTCCTTTTAGTCCCAGGAATTTATTTTGGGGGTCAAATGGTTAAAGCATAATCAGTTTTCTGTCTGTATGTCTGTGTCATAAGTCTTCATTAGAGACTTTTTACTTGTTACAGTTTCCTCTTTGTTCGAAGGAATAATTCTATTGATTTTTGCGCATGTGCGTTAATTTATGATAAAAAAAGCCTTGTAGAATTGAAACTTGGTTGGTGTATAGGTTTCTCTTTGTCCAAAAGAAGAACGCTTTTGATTTTGGAGTGGAAAAAGTCAAATGGCAATCCATCCGTCTATGCGATAACTCTTTCATTACGTTCTGTCACATCCTTCAGTTTTTTGCATTTATCTTTGTTACAATGGTTCGGTCCAATTTTCGAGTACACATTTGTAGCATCTAAATGCGGATAAATTGCCAGCTTAACAATTGTTGAATTAACAACAATTAGTGCAGAAAGTGGAAGTTGCTGAGGCAGAAGGTGTAGCTGTTTCTTGTATTTAACACGGAGAATGGTCATTTACACGATTCAGATACAGATAGCAGTGTGTTTGAACCAATATGAAACAAGTGTTGAGGAGACTGTGTTGTTCGTGCGAGGCTCTCTGTATATCACCATCAACATCTTGATATCGATCTGTGTGATGCAATCTTCCTCGTTAACACTGATATTATTCCTCTGTTTGAAGTGTTGGCACTTAATTTGTTTTATTAAGTGCATTTTTTAGAGTTAGTGAAGTTGACACACAACATGGTGGTTGTGATTCCCGACTTACGCGTATCACAACGCTCTGGTATGATTTGTATATTTTAACCTAGTTTGTAATTGTGTGTTAGGTTAGTTATTTACCCGAAGAAGAGATCAGATTGCAGATCTCGAAACGTAGTGTCAGTAGATTTTTTGTTTCACTGAACGATGGCAAATGCCCGGGGAAAATCCTGTTCCCTTCACAATCCTTCCATCGTCAAAGATAAACTTCAAACAAAGAAGTGTTAGGTTAGTTATTTACCTGAAGAAGAGATCAGATTGCAGATCTCGAAACGTAGTGTGTTACTGATTTTTGTATCACTGGACAGATATCATCTCTCATGGATTATTAAAGCAGAAGCCGAGACAAATCAATAAATCTTAACTGCACGTATTGGCTGTCAAATTTAATATTTTTTCGCTATGTAAGGACCAGAAAGATACATAATCTCTAGCAAGATGCTCGGTTGTACATAAAGTAAACACGTCAGGGTTGAAAATCATCATCAGAAGTTTAAAACTTACTTGGATTTTGGGGGTGAATGATAGAGAGGTTGAAGAATAGAACATTTACTGAAAGAAGCATAGAACTATCAATGAACTGATTCCGAGGCCAAATTTGAAACCCTTTAAGAATATTTTAGTGAAGGCCTTGAAAGGCCTGATACACCAGAGTTGCAGGAGCTTCTCGAAGACATGATACGTTACATTCATCTGAACACCGTGCATTTGTGTTAATAGGCCGAATGTGACGTTAACATTTTCCCCAAGTACAATTTCCTAATTTGTTTCTAGTGTTCCAGTAAATACCCTTTTGTCATGATTTCCGATTCTTCTTTTGGATTCGTAACAAAAAAAAACTTTGGTTGTAAAAAATAATGTTTTTCTACAACCAACATTTTACGAAACAAAGATTCACTAGATTAAGAGCTGAAAATAAATGGGTTTATATTTGACGAGAACTTAGTTTTAAAAAGACGTGTTTATGTATTTAATAACTACCAGTTAGCCTGTCAGAATAACATTTCAACTAATTAATCCGAACGGTGGTAAACAAATGCGAGCTAGGTAACAAGATTGATCTGGTCTCATTTCCGGTGAAAATGTCAGTGAAAACGTCAATAAATGGAATCCACCACCCGACACGATACTGGATGTATGTGTATACACACAGTTCAGTAGCTGCTATGGTGTAGAGGTGTAAATATAGCTCCAAGACATTAAATCTATGTTTGTTGCTAGTTTATACATACTGTAGTTATATATTTACCTTAGTCTTACAGTTTAATTGTAGTTTTCGCCCATATCGTTCTTAAATTAACACGCACAGTCACTTATCTTTTTATAAAAAGTAAAGTCTCCGTCTTTAAGACAGACTATCCATTGTACGGCTGCCGTGCTTGTAGTTAATTCTCAGTTCGTTAAAGTTACTTACTAAGATACGCCTATCACATAGATTTCCTTCCATTGCACCCAATGTTTGTCAACCTTACTCCACGGTTAAAATCTGAACAATTTAGTACACTTTTTTAGTGTTAGGTTTCTAACCATGTTCAGAGTTGGGAGACTTGTATCCCTTAATCCATTAAGTTATATGATGGATGTTTTTGGCTTAATTAATTACCTACAAACGGTGGGTGGAGAATCGAAATTGTAGGCCTGTAGTATTTTATAAAAGTTGGGTTGTAGAGTTTGATCACGTAGTTATTGTTGAACACTGGTTGGTGTATTTTATCACTTAATTACTCCTATACGAACGAAGGATGAAAATGTTGATTGCGTACTAAAGCTCTTTTACTGTCTGAGATAGTGTGCACTAGTCGTTTTCTCTTATTAAGAAAGCAATTCCCATTGCTGGTTATCTGGGAACTAGGGAAAAGCAGGGTACTGCAACAAGCGAGTGTGTGGTCATCAAATTTTTGGGAAATCGAGTTCAAAGTGGGAAATTTCACTCCTTTTTTGTCTACTCTAGGTACGGCTTTTTTATTAACACTGTAGAATTTACTACACTTGTTTTCACGACATAGTAAAGTCTTCATGGTGTAGAACCGTTGTTTAATGCATGTGCTTGTGTAGTATTACTCATTTTGTTCCATGTTTATGTTGTAGACTGGGTGCGTACTAACTCAATTACTGTACAGTTTTATCCGATGATAACTCAAAATTATCATATGCTAAATTAGTCTGTGTAACTTTTTTTGCCTTCCGTAATTCATAAAACTGAATGGGAATAGTCACACAGCCGTACACACAGTTTAGTTTAGAAAACTCAGGAAACCGAATGAAGCTAAACAAGCATTAACAAAAATTCGGAAAGGTCACATAAATACCAAAGTTCAAACATGGCTGGCGTCAATATTGTGCGCTCAACATCCATAAAATAATTATTTGTAAACATTAAAAGAACATCTTATTCGGTGAAGCATTATAATTGGAGAAGTAGCATGTAACTTAAAATTAGATTCAACAGTAATAACAGTTTCGATACACATAAAATTCCCAAAGTGAAATACATTACAATCCTCTTAAGATATGGCTTAATGTAGGATTTTATTTATTTTTTGCGTTTTGATATTGGCGATGGATGATTTAAAAGAATAATAGGATTTCAGACATTTGCCATCGTCGTATTTTACTACGTTCGAGAATTGAAATCTACCCTATTCCACAAGTTGCCATCATGTTTTTGTTAATGTAAAATTATATTTGTATTGTCATTTTTAAAGTTTTGAAAAAATTTGTTTTACATAATGGTGTCTAAAACAAACATTAAACGACATTATAAATTATAGTATAGGAAAATATTCTCGGACCATACATGTCTAGGACTAAAAAAAGTTTTAATCCTGCCGTTCTTGGACTAAAACGTGTCGAACCAAACTTGATCGGATCTACCTGTTCCTTCGACATGTCCAGTTATTATTATGTACATAAATTAGTGTCAGTGGATTTGTATTTCTACATTAATTATAAATCTTGTGTACAGGGATTTGGATAGCATAGCTTAAATAATTTGATATGCCTACGTTATAATGCGTGGCACTTCTTATTGTGTACTTTGTACAGTTTTTAGTTAAGAATTGACACCTTGAATTAATAAATGTATAATGATTTATGTTTAATTATATGTATCTTGAATATATATATATATATATATATATATATATATATATATATTATTTTGAAAATTAGTCACAAGTACTTCGTTATCCAACAATATTTCAAACAGTGTTGAACGATTATTTTACCCCTTATGTTCAAAAAAATATGCTAGTTCCCATAAATAACGCTTTAATAATTTAATTTCTAATATTATTGTGCCGAGTTCGCATTACGTTTGTTATACATATTGTTAGAAAAAGTGCTCCTGTTTTTATATTCTTGAGAAAATGTTAATAAAAAACCTATAATAAACCGCCTTTATCATGTGCTTAATTTATTAACAAACAGTCCAATAATTGAGAATTTTTATTTTTGTGAGGCCTTTCGTGTTCAATTAATACATCATCTCTCTCATGAAGTCCTCTCAGCTCAAAAAACTACATCAACTGAAACAAAAAGTAAGGTTATCATCTAATGATACACAATTTTTTTTAAGTGTAAGAAAAACAAAATATTTCCTACATTTATTAAAATCGATTCCTATAATGAATTCTGTCACAGAAAAAGTTCTTCATAATGCTAAAGTTAACTGGTTAAATCTTGAAATTAAGTCTTTATATTCAAAACAGTCGAATTTTGCATATACAGTAGACATACTTCCTGGCCTTTAAAATGTTATCTCTTTGTATCTTTAATGACATGTGTTTTTATTTAAGTCTAAATTGTTTGTATTGTTACTTTACTTTTATTTCAGTTGTGTGGGTCTGATGATGTGTTCATTGTACACGAAAGGCCTCACAAAAATAAAAATTTCTCAATTATTGGACTCTTTGTTCATAAATTAAGCATTTGGTTTCCAATAGGAAGAAGCTGGTAAAATGCACCTTCATCATTATAATTATATTTTTTTCTATTGTCATTATAAAAGTGTTAAAGGTCGTTTATGTTTGTTAGTTAACTACTAATATGATAAACTATAATTCTAAATCGAGATCATTGCTAAAGTGAGGTCAAGTTGTCAAAATACCACGTGTCCGTTTTGGGCAAATCCATAAACGATTCGTGATTTATCATTGTATGACACTAACTGCAGCGCTACGCTACTTACAGCGTTGAAAACTGACCTCACGCCATGTCAAATTTCACAAGTCTTAGGGATATTTCGGTCCACTTGTTTGGCAACACTGCCTCGTTGTACTGCGTATAAATTAACTTTGTTGACAGCCCATTAGAGCAGTGGATGGTTATGATTTACAAGCAGTTCCCGTTGTTTCAAAAGCAGAAGGCATTAATCGTTGTTTAGCTGCTATAATTCATCGTAGACGTTATCTGTTGGGCGGGAATTCTCGTTAATCACAAGTGAGTAACAAAAGCGAAATTTCCATTTTTAGGCTAAATAATTGGAGTAATAATAATGTAATACGTTTCGTCTTCCCCGTATGCGTTGTACCTATTTATTATAAAAACAACTATTTTAACATTTTTATACTTTTGCTAACTCACAAACTCCTGGTATGTACAGAGAAAGTTCAAAGTAATGTAAAATCCCAGCCCCTACTAAATGTGAGTGATTGCGGCGGATTGGAGAGAGGAAAAAAAACGTTGAGGTAGTTCTAGATTCAGTAAAACAAATACAGTAAATTATTTTCCCAGGCGAAGTTAGGGCTAGAAGCCCTCTGTAACACTTAACCTGGGAGACGAACGGCTAAAAGGTGACTTCCGAACCACCACCAATGGCCGGGCAGGCGGGCTGCTTGCAAGGACAAGATCGCTCTGCGATCACACATCCAAGCAGCAGTCACGCTCGACGTGGCTTGATTCGGTTATCTCGCGATAACCGCCGTACCCGCTACACTGCGCCATTGGCAAATCAATGATAGGAGCTAATTGTGTGTGGCGCTCCCAGCTATAGATTTTGAAGTGGCTCCCTTTAGTTATACACAATTAGAAATGAAACAAAAAATCGAAAACTTCTCTACTCATGACAAAAGTGGTTTAAATATCTCAAAAATGGAAAAGTATTCGTGATTTGTATTTTTGAGGGCCAACCTTTTATTAGAAACTTATCATAAAACTGTTCCTAAGTTTAAAAATATTGTATCCCAAATTTATCATCTCGTAGTTGAAGTAAGTTTATTATCCAATCTTCATCTGCCTACTAAGAATTCAAGACGCGATATCGCGTACTCGTATCAGGGGTGAATATTGCCGAGTATTCTGGCATTATTGAATACTGTGTGAATATTTATTCAATTGTATGCTTCCATTGTTGTGAACCATGTTGAATAGACGAAGAATTGTATGAAATAAGAGAACGGATTGAACACGTGAACAGTATTGGATAACGATAACGGACGTACAATAACAGTGGGCAACGTCATAACGACATTATCAGCTGGTGCACACAATAGACTCCTGATAGAGGCGTGCCGGCGAGAGAGAACAACTGTTATTCCATTTTATTCGGTCGCACAGCGTGTGAGAACTAAGCGCGATACAGTATGTATGTGTGCTGATATATATATTCATCACCTTTGTGCTCCTGAGGACATGAGAAATATGCTGTGGTGTTCACTTATGTAAATTTCCATTTTAGGATCATATAAACACTCGCATTTTAAAATCTACATTTAAGTAAATGCAAATATATTCAACCGAAATTTAGATTATAGCTACTTTTTGTAGAAGTTGTTTCTTCCATAAGCTGTAGTTTAGATCACCCCATTTTAATGTCATAAAGGTATACAAGTAATATTGTACCTTATATTATCCTTTCAGCTGGCTTTACACAAGCAGTGGATCAGTAAAGGACAGGTGACCTAGTTCACTTTGAATGGCACTAATTATGGATCAGCAGGACTTCGTTCCTGTGAATAGACCTTCATCCAAAGTCCAAAAGAGGTTGTTTCTCTGAATGGCGCTTCAGTAGCGGCCGAGAGACCTTTTTTGGCAATTTCGTTCATTAATAACGTTTGTATGGGATTCAGAGAGATTGGTAACTTGGAAAGCTTGTACTCTCTGAAAAAGTTCTCCTAAAACACACATGAAAGGAAAACCTAGTTCGCGGGATATGGTTGTTCTTTTACATCCGGGCTTAATGACTTCCTGGAGAGCTTGTCACTGTGAACGAAATTCCAGTGATGTGCATGAGAGCTTGTCACTGAATGGACTTTCAATGACGTGCAAGAGAGCTTGTCACTCTGAACGGACTTTCAATGACGTGCAAGAGAGCTTGTCACTCTGAACGGACTTTCAATGACGTGCAAGAGAGCTTGTCACTCTGAACGGACTTTCAATGACGTGCAAGAGAGCTTGTCACTCTGAACGGACTTCCAATAACGTGCAGAAGAGCTTGTCACTCTGAACGGACTTCCAATAACGTCCAGGAGACCTTGTAACGTCAGTTCTCTCTTGAATTTTCTACAACTCCCATAATACCTAGTTCACTCTGAATGATGTGTCTCAGGAGAACCTTTTCACTTTTATCGTTCACCAATTATTATTAGTCGGGCACAGGCAAGATCGTTATTGTGAACAATAAGCAGGCTCGTTCCATTTGTATTGTTCTCTAACAACTCGTGGAAGAGTTCTTTAATGACGACCAGGATTATTGTTCACTTTGAATAGTTCAGTTGTAATATAGAGTACTACAACAGAACTGATTTTCACTCTGTTCAGTTCATCAATACACAGGATCCCGCTTTAAAATTTTCTACACTTATTAACGGTTCGTAAGACCTAGTTCAACCTGCACGAACCTCCGATAACTCCTAGAAGAGCTTTTTTTTATTATGAACAGTTCGCTATTTATTGGCAGATATTGATCGTTAAGTCAGGATTGTTTACGTCTGGTTTGCAATTTTGAAGATTACCCAAACGGACAAGTGCCAAACACGTCCAGAATAGTAGCCGTCCATCTTTCAGTTACCACCTAAATACTGCAAGGAAAAACATCTTCTCTGGTAGGTTTTAAATATCCCAGAATGCCGAAACCCACTTTGAACTGTGTGCTATTCTCGCTAGTTTGTTTGGCAACACTGGGCCCATTATGTCACATATTAGCTCTGTTGACAGTTTATTGCGATAGGTGCTTCTTTGTGTCTCCTTCTCCTGGTAGTACAGTATACTCCTGGTGTGTTAAAGATATGTTAAAAGCAACCACTTTTCGTCGTACACACCAGTCGTAATTAGTAAAACGTCCTGTTTTAATCTAATTTATTTATTCTAGGAAGTCTTTTTGGGTTGGAAACTAATTCTTTCACACTAGGAAACAGAAAATTATTTGGATGCAGACTTTTTCACATAAGTCCTGAAAGCTATAGGAGACTAATGAGCTTTGCAGTAATGGTGAGATTGCTATAGTCTGTTATTGCAAACTGACGAGAGATTCTGTTCCAGGTGCTCTCCTGAGGCGGAGCTCTGTGGACGTAGAGAGGCGGAGGTTGTCGCTTGGGGCGGTCTCCACCCCTCACAGGGCTTCGGACGCCTGCCTGGACCCTCACCACGCTGCCATACTCTTCCGGGACTCCAGAGGGGTGAGTTTGCGCTTTCAGTTTACAATTTTATCTGTGTGAGGAACAGTACACTCCAACCGGTCTGCAAGATGTGGTGTTGGGCCTATAGTACTAGTAAATAGACTCTGCAGCTAGGCCCAGGCAGATCACACCCACACACACAAGTATATAGGATTAGGGCCCGCCGCATTACACAACGTACAATACACTGGCATTGTTACAGATTATTGCTTACTCATGAGTAAGCACCCGAGCTCCCCCCCCACCCTAGATGCTTGGGAGTCTACCTGGCTCTTCAGCCACAATCCATATCTGTTAGTATTGTAATTCAAATTAAAACACCTGTATATTTACAGTTTATCGTGGAGCTAATTTATTCATGATCTTTAACCTGAGCAACCATCGGGTTTGTCGGAGGTCTAGCAGGATCTTTCGACGCAGGTTTCGAAGTAGCATGCTGCAATTATTCCCAAATCAAAGACAAATAAAAATCTGTCATGGCGGAATGGTAGGGTAGCCAAACTCAGGTACATGATTCACCCACCTTGTCTATATTGTACAGCGCTTGTGGCCGTCACGCTGCCAAAATGTCGGACATGAATAGTGTGCCGTGTAATGAGTATTGTGTTCAGAATTGGCTAACAGCTCCTGCTGTACCGTAATGACGTCCGTCACCCAGCCAGTTATTAGCTCCAGCCGTATTGGCTGGATGGTATTGGGGTGGTCATTTCGTGTAACAGCGTTACTGAGGGCAGCACCACCACACTTCCGATTAGTTGTACAACTCAATATTCCAGCTCGGTCAGCCTATAGTGATGCAAGAGTTAGTCTATCACTTCCCGGTGGTTACGAATAATTTCATTAACAAGCTGTATTAGAGTCTCTCCTCTCACAGAGGTGAGAGTTGTTCACTAAATTCCATTTTAGATTAACACCTCGTCTAAGTTAAGCCATCGTGTAACCATACTGTGTCATTCAAAGTGGCATAATTAGAAGACCTAATAGGTCCGCAATCATTGGCTGAGCGTCAGCGAAGTCTAATAATTTAAGGGGTTCAAAAATTACATTTCTGTCTTATGTCGGATACTGATCTATAGACATGAAATGTTCCATGATGCTTAATTTCTATATAAGCAACATCGAATTCAGTATTGTTGCATGTCACTCTTTAGGATTTGACTGAGTGTTAGTGAACATTTTTATATTTTATTGTTGCTCTTGTAGGATAAGAAGCTGAGAAACCTACCATTGCACTTGGTCCTAAAAGGACCTTTGAGCTTGTTACGGGAGTGAAAGGCTAGATTGGTATTAGGGCTGCCTCCTGTCGAGGCTCGTAAAGAGGAATAGCCGTGCTCTAGGTCCTATAACATCTCAGTAGTATGTCATCATCATGTCTTGGAGGAATAGGAGGCCAGCTCTCTTCCAGCCTGTCCAGTCAAAGCAGGCAGAGGTAGCACTCCCTCATGTCGAAGCTATCAACAGCCTTTGTTGACACTAAGGATCTCCGCCCACTCCAACAGTCAGTCATCTTCGGTAATCGAGTAGACATATCGGTCCATTCTTCCATCCCTACACGTATCTCGAAATTAGCAGTTACTGACCCTGGGGGTGCCCAAGTATAAGTAATACGTCGGTGTTTTTTTTCTGTACATACCTTGTTTAGGTTCCAATGGAAGATGTAAAACAGCAAAAAGTGAGCTTCTTCTGAGGCACATTTTTTCATTGGTTTTATGGATAATCGTGATTGCAACGAGGCAATCGTGGAATAAATAATTCCTAAACAAACTGATTACAATCATATGGCTTTTATTATGTGAGATTGCAGCATATGTAACTTTCTGTAGAACTAAAAGTTTTTTTTCATGTACAACAAAAATTGCTATTACGTGACTCAGTGCTGTGGAAATGCTCCTATATCCTACGTCAATTAAACACAGTTAAAAAGGGTTTTTTAATTCAAAGAGTACATTTTATAGCCTCTAGTGTTGACATTAATTGTTTTAGTTTCGGTTA
The DNA here is from genome assembly GCF_021130785.1 of Homalodisca vitripennis. NCBI lineage: Eukaryota > Metazoa > Arthropoda > Insecta > Hemiptera > Cicadellidae > Homalodisca > Homalodisca vitripennis. The sequence continues at coordinate 185,943,883 of NC_060210.1, forward strand.
TATTGTAAATAAATCACTTTAAAACTTCTATGGGACCACTACGGTATGGTGGTATTTTCAAAGTTTAGTATTCAGTACGCTTTAGTATTCAGAACATTATTAGGAAATGAGTAGCACGTCAGGGATGTATTAAACCACCCCCTTTGTTGTTGGATGACTTGGCATCTTTGCACGTTCGAGCACTTGCTTATCCTTATTGTCTCATGAATGCCTCTTGTGATCTTCAAATTGTTTACCAAATTTTGCAAGATGTCACATGAACAATTTATATGCAAATCATTTAGTAAGATATGTTTTCATATTTTTTTGAACATAAATAGTATGTTTACATATAAGCAACCTTCGGTCCTGCCGCTCTTTTGGAACCGCTTGTTGTTTCCCTCAAGTGCATAATAAACACTAAAACCATTTGTCTTTTTGTCGTGCTCCATTACTTTGGGACAGAATATATATTTTATTTACAATTTGAAGACCTAGCTTGGAACCGTCTACAAAATAATATATACAAGAATTTAACTGTACAGAGACAAGATTTTCACTATGTGTAGATCATCAATAGAAAAAGGTTCTATTTTTTTAGATTTGAAAGTTTCTCCATTAAAAGTGAGGAGATTTTAACGGACTTCCAATGACGTGCAGGAGAGCTTGTCACTGTGAACGGACTTATAATGACGTGCAAGAGAGCTTGTCACTGTGAACGGACTTCCAATGACGTGCAGGAGAGCTTGTCACTCTGAACGGATTTCTAATACAGTAACGTCCAGGTGAGCTTGTCACTGTGAACGGACTTCCAATGACGTGCAGGAGAGCTTTGTCACTGTGAACGGACTTCCAATGACGTCCACATGAGCTTGTCACTCTGAGCGGATTTCTAATAACGTCCAGGAGAGTTTGTCACTTTGAACGGATTTCTAATAACGTCCTGGTGAGCTTGTCACTCTGAACGGATTTCCAATAACGTCCAGGAGAGCTTGTCACTCTGAGCGGACTTCTAATAACGTCCAGGTGAGCTTTGTCACTCTGAACGGATTTCTAATAACGTCCAGGTGCGCTTTTCACTCTGAACGGATTTCTAATACAGTAGCGTCCAGGTGAGCTTGTCACTCTGAACGGATTTCTAATAACGTCCAGGTGAGCTTGTCACTCTGAACGGATTTCTAATAACGTCCAGGTGAGCTTTTTGACTCTGAACGGACTACTAATAACGTCCAGGTGAGCTTGTCACTATCAACAGACTTCCAATAACGTCCAGGAGAGCTTGTCACTTTGAACGGATTTCTAATAACGTCCAGGTGAACTTGTCACTCTGAACGGATTTCTAATAACGTCTGCTTGTCACTACCAACAGACTTCCAATGACGTCCAGAAGAGCTTGTCAATCTGAGCAGTTCGCAAATAATTGGCAGATATTGATCTCAATGTCAAATCTGTCAAAGTTATTTTCGTTTGGTTTGCAGTGTTAAGTATTACTCAAACGGACAAGTGCCAAACACGTCCAGAATAGTAGCCGTCCATCTTTCAGTTGCCACCAAAATACTGCAAGGGAACACGTCTTTTCTTGCAGGTTTTAAATACCTCGGAATGCCGAAACCACGAACTGTGGTGCTATTTTTGCCAGTTTGTTTGGCAACACTGGGCTCATCATGTCGCATATTAGCTCTGTTGACAGTTTATCGCGATAGATTCTTGTTTTTCTATCCCTCTTATTTTACTAGTATTGTTAGAATATCATAATTTTAGAAATAAGAATATACCTACATGTTAACCTGGAACTCTAAGAATGTCCATGTAAAATTCCAGTACAATCGGTTGAATAGTTTACGCTTCAAAGCGTAACAAAGTCGCTTTCGCCTTTATAATATTAGTTACGATGTCAAATCCTGTATACCATAAGAAAGAGATTGATTTTTGAAACTTAAAAAGTAGTGTAAATAGTTTTATGTTATTAATAATTGATCATTGGAGGTGGAAGTAATATATTAATGGATAAAATTATTACTCCAATGCACTTAAGAATTAAAAAGAGGAAGATCGCTTCGAGCAAGACCTTTTGACATGGACAAGGCATATTGAATTGAAGGAACAGGTGAGAACTTGTAAAGTAAAGGCAACTTGTTAAAACAAGTTCCAAACACGTTTAGAACAGTAGCTGTCCATCTTTCGTGTTCTTTGTTATTTTATTGTGTCTGTTACAAATTAAGCAGTATAAGCAACTTTGTTGTACATTTGTACGTACTCTAGGCTATCGTAAATATAGTTCTGAAATAAAATATATACAAATAAACTACTCTACAATAATTACTATAGTATGGTTACTTCCAATGGTATTTTAAATGGCCTCTTACCAGTGTTGCCAATCTGAAGGGAAATGATTTGGCCCTGCATCTGACATGTACATATCGGCACAGGGTGGCCTCCTTGCAATGCCTCCGTAAATAAGTTATATATTTTTTATATAAAATCGTATATTTTCCTTATATATTTACATATTCTTATATTTTCTAATTTAGATTTACTTTAAATTGTAAATTACAGTTGTATTATCCAGGAAGAAATGTTAGATGTAGTCAAACAGTACATGCAATTTGCTAAAAGTACTTCAAGTTTAACTTTAAGTTTAAAGTTACTCATCCTCGAGTTTTCACCTAGGCTCTGTGCTCAACAGTAGTTGCAAAATAGATTGAAATAATAAGTGTTGTTTCGACCAAGCTTACTCTATGCTTTCAAGTATAAAAACGTAAAAAAATAGTGGTTAGATTAATTAAACATGTAGTTGTGCTGTCACAAATTAATGTTTACACAGAACTGTTGGTTATATTGAACAGGCTCTTATAATCATAATATTATATACAAAACATTTTCTATTTACCAGATTTTTTCGGTGAACTTTTACAATGTTTTAATATTTATTCTGCTTTACGGGTCAAACACGAATCTAACAAATCAGATATCATTATAATCAGTGCAGACATTCTTGTGTTACAAATGGTATAACTAACTCAACTTTGCTTTATGTATATAGGTTAAGGCTATGCTCTATTGGCTTACCATACGTAAGTAAACGACGCGAGTTTCAGGATAGAAACTTTGAGATCCTACTGAAGTTCTAGATCATGGAGAAGATAACTCTACGAATCTAACTCTTCTTATACATTAAAGTTATTTTTAATGTCACCGTTTTCCATCAAGTCCATTTTGTATAGATATACTGAATATACTTTCTATGTTTTGCTTTCCAATAGGGTTGTCAAGTTAATATGCGTGTGACACAATCGCTATTAACCGGATAGATGCAACAGCTGTTTACCCGCACCAATTGGCAGCAAACATGTCGCATGACGACGATATTGGCCTGAACTGTAGGGCGGTCGAGTCGGTTAATATGCGTGTGACACAATCGCTATTAACCGGATAGATGCAACAGCTGTTTACCCGCACCAATTGGCAGCAAACATGTCGCATGACGACGATATTGGCCTGAACTGTAGGGCAGTCAAGTCGGTTAATATGCGTGTGACACAATCCCTATTAACCGGATAGATCCAACAGCTGTTTACCCGCACCAATTGGCAGCAAACATGTCGCATGACGACGATATTGGCCTGAACTGTAGGGCGGTCAAGTCGGTTAATATGCGTGTGACACAATCGCTATTAACCGGATAGATGCAACAGCTGTTTACCCGCACCAATTGGCAGCAAACATGTCCAAACATGTCGCATTGCCACGATATTAGCCTGAACGGCAGTACACAACTATATTAAACATCTTTCGTAGTGGATGAAACATCATTATGGCCGTTTGTAAGTCCACTGGCTGCTTTTTGGTTAAAAGCCCCTTGAAATATGACATTTTGTTTTTTAACATCTAAGTAATTCTTTTCTTTTGCTATAGACAAACTGTCATCACCACTCCAAAGAGTAGTTCGCAGTGGAAATAAACAGTTGACTTATGTTCTTGAGCCTTTTGTTGAGGAGTGTGGAAATTAGAAAACTATGTTGAAAATTGAGTGGTTCCTTTGCGTTGTACTTTATCTGGCGTGGGATATCCGGATGTAGTTTTAAATTTATCAACATGAGTCAGAAAAATTTTCCAAAGATTGCCAAAATTTTCAGGTAAGATTTGACTTTTTAGGATTTGATTTTGATGCTGGTATATGCGATATCATTACCTTGACGATTTCATGGTAGAATTAATTGTGGTTTAAATTTTAATTCTATTTTCTGTAGTTTCTGGGGAGAAGCGTGTGCCCAGTGTTCAGCTAAATATCTCAATTCTGATTTTCCATCCATCTTAAAAGGACTGCTTAGGATGTCATTATTTGAAAATGCTGACAAAGGTTTAGAGTTAAACAGCAATGACAACCAGACAAAGCACTGAAGGGAAAACAATTGTTTGTTTACATACCACCAATGTATCAATTGTTCAATGTCGATGGCTGGGGGGGGGGCAGTATAATGTTCACACATGTAGGTGCACGCAGTTTTCTTTTTCTATTTATGTAGTATGTTGCATATCTTCTGAAATCAATATATTTGCCAATCGCTTCTTATCAACTGTGATATTTCACTCTATTAAATCTGATTGAACAGATTTGATAAAGGTACTGATTTTGTATTTAAGTGCATTGATCGATACTGGTGGCATGTCGATATTCTCGATAGTGACTGTTGGACTTTCCGCATGGGTAAGCTAGCAATCCGGCTGAGCATTTGGAAACAGTCAGTAATTAATAAAAAAGTTTTAATTATGTCGATTGACCTAATTCGACTAATTTGCAGTTTGTAACCATCGCATTACGTATTCTTAAATATCAAACCTCAACGGAATATTCAATGTCTAATCGTTTGTCATTACTTGGATGATCATATGATGTCGTTGGTCATACTTATCTACAAACGTTTATCACTTATTGGATGATTAAATATTGAATCCAGCAAGTTAAAGTACACGTAACGCAGCTATGGTGGGAAGGGTTAGTTCAATGCGAATGTTGAGTTAGATCCAGTTCACCTTCCTCTTACGTGCAGCATCTGAAATCTGACGCTGTTGCAGACTTGACTCCTGAAATGTGAAGTCATGTTCGTCTGAAGGAATCCAAAAACAGTCGGTGAATGTTTTCGTTCAGTAGACGACAGATCTTCGACGAAGAGCTTCTTCGTTCTTCGTCGCCGACTGTTTTTGGACGAACATGATTTCAGGAGTCACGTCCGCAACAGCAACAGATTTCGGATACTGCACGTAAGAGGGAGGTGAATTGGAGCTAAACTCAACATTCGCATTAAAGTTAAAGTACTGGAGAATTTATGAATTGAGGAAGTAGTAGGCAGTTTATTTTTAACATTAATATTTTATACAAATGTTGTTTTATTTGTGTTATTGTCAAGTTGAACAACGACAAAAAACGACATGTATCTGTTGTATCAGGGTATAATAAGAATGGTGTTGCTACCAAATTTATTTACCTATTGCAGTCTACAGGACGTTAAATAAGTGGTAGAACATTCACCTGCAGGCCTGGGGAATGTGGCGGCTCCTTAGACGTGATTGAGATCACCAGTTGATCTTAGGCTTGACGTTACCGCGGTTTGACACGGCCAAGTTCCAATCCGCTCAGATCCCGCAGAGTTTGCTTGCCTGACCGCTGACGTGCACGACAAGTAGACGATTATAAATTCACGTCGTATTAGCATAATTTACCCTGCGGGTGGGCCCTACGAGATTTGAATTTTGGATACTCAGAATTGTAGATAAAGACTTGTTCTGACACAGTGATGTGTATACCTATTAGATCTAAACCGGAGGCTATAAATACTTACACTGTCTAAACTCTGTCAGTGATTACTGTCGTAATCATTACATGCTAGGCTGATATCAGCATTGTCACTGATCAACCATTTTGTAGACAAGAGAAACAGGAATGCACGCAAAACAATAGATAATCAGGAGCACAACCAGCCTATACCCAACAAAATCAAGAATGCACTCAAAACAATAGACTATCAAAATCCACAACCATCAAGTAGGCAAGCAAAACAGAAGTGCAGGCAAAGCAATAAATTATCAGGTCCACTTGTGAGACACATAAACAGGTACAATTCTCGGTGTACAAATGCTACAGTGTCACTGTACTCTGATGTCATAATCGATAGAGTGAGCATTTCAACAGTAAAGTTGCTGGTCATTCTCCGATTATATCACGGTGACAAGAGGAACTGGAGGGAGGTTGGCGCGGCAACTGACAGGTAACAATTCTCACTGTCACTCTTGGACACTGTCACTGTCATCTACATTATAGACCGGTTAAAAATGTGAATAGTTCCACCACCACACGAATGCTACAGTGTCACTGTACTCTGATGTAATCGATAGAGTGAGCCTTTCAACAGTAAAGTTGCTGGTCATTCTCCGATTATATCTCGGTGACAAGAGGAACTGGAGGGAAGTTGTCGCGGCAACTGACAGGTAACAGTTCTCACTGTCACTCTTGGACACTGTCACTGTCATCTTCATTATAGACCGGTTAAAATAGAGAATAGTTCCACCACCACATGAATGCTACAGCGTCACTGTACTCTGATGTCGTAATCGATAGAGTGAGCCTTTCAACAGTAAAGCTGCTGGTCATTCTCTGATTATATCTCGGTGACAAGAGGAACTGGAGGGAAGTTGGCGCGGCAACTGACAGGTAACAGTTCTCACTGTCACTTTTGGACACTGTCACTGTCATCTACGTTATAGATCGGTTGAACTGATAGGTCCCCTTAGACACATTCACTGTCATCTCTACATATTGGAACGGTGGTTACAGGATGAATAAGAGAAACATTATGCCGGACGCTCTTTTTGCGATAAATTTAAAATGGAATGATTGTTTTGCCAGTTAAATTCGAAAACTACCGGGTCTAATTTGAGAAAAAAATACAAAATATTGAAAATACGAATTTTAAATAAGTATATATTAAATAATATTGAACATTAGTATTAAATAAGTATGTATGAAATAATACAGAAAATAAGTATACATTAAATCATATTAAAAATAAGTATTGGAAATATCATTCTATTTTCTTATGCTACTTTACTAACCGCTAAAATAACCAAGATAAATTATAGTATACATTTTTAACTTTTATAGTACATGTAGTGTATATCTTAATTTTTTGTCAGTTTTGGTGATTAGGAGGTCGATTAAATGAATAAGACAAACTGTATCAGTCTTAACACACTGTGGATGTTTTTTTTGGAAATTCTGTACATAATTATTACTAATTTAGATTGTGTCAAGAAGATTTTAGCTTATCTGAGAAGCAAGATCACACAAATGCGATGTTTTCACAGGTTTCGGTCACACTACTGACATGACAGATATTCTCTATTGGTGTAGTGGCTTGGGTAATACGTGGTATTTAAATAAATGAATATTTAATAAGAGCGAGAACCCCTTCTCGAGTGGGATTGCCTATGAATAAAATATCGGTTGAATTAAACCGAATTCTTCTTGAGCCACTGTCTGTGTTCGGGAAACATTTCTTGAGCCTTTAAAATTGTTTTGTGTTGAGTTTGAAATATTTTAGCTATTACTGTCAAGTTCAACATTTTACTCGTACACTGTTTTAGATTTTAAGATAGTTCTAGCAATACTTCATTTATTTACAAATTTATTTATTTACGGTTTAATTGTTCAACTAGATAATTTGCAATGTTTGCAACTTTTTACTAGTGAATATTTTCGAAAGTGCTTGTCAAAATATTTTTATCACCAAAACGAATTGTGCTTATCATTAAGAAATATTTAGTTGTGTTACGAAAATTGTTCTTGTAGGTAAATTCTAATTTAGTGAACGTGCTATATCGTAATAAATTAGATTACAAAATAACTCATAGTGGAATCTTAACAACTGTTACGTAACATTTAACAATTTGTTATTAGTGCTGGAAAAAAGAATTATCTGAATTTATGAATATCTCTTAGATTATCTGTAAAATATTACCTCCTCGGGAAGAACCAGAAATTGTAAAAGATTGGATTGAGTGTGGTTGGTGGAATATCTCTTAGATTCTCTTTAAAATATTACCTACTTTAGAAGAGCCAGAAATTGTAAGAGATTGGATTGAGTGTTGGTGATGGAACGGTCAGAAACATATCTGATTCTGGATTATCTTATGGAAAAATATTTCTATTATGGCTAACCTACTTATTCTCTGTAAATATTCATTACTGTATGAGTTTTAGAAGTAGACCGGTCCAGGAAAGAGTTATGGAAATGTTAGCCTACCGGTTGATTAATATGACTTGATAGCGAGTGGATGTGGGGGAAGGGTGGAAGTGGACGTCCTTGACCTAGACAACGCCTAGACACAACAAGACTTTACGTAACTGTAGACATTCCTTTCCTAACCACCAGTTGGATCCGACAAGTGGAAAATCACTTGCCGTTGATTTCAAGTCAAACTTTCTTCTATTTCTCCGCGCATTATTTTATATGAAGTGTCTGCGGACACTCTGGAAAATTGAAAATATTGGACAAAATACTATGACTATTATTTTTAATTATTTTAGGTCACAACTCTGGAAAATTTGAAACATTAAAAATTTATAATAATGTATATGTGATAGGCCAACAGGAAACTTTAAACAAAAGTTTTATGACAAAAAAGTCAAGAATTGATGATAAAGACCGCTTGAACAATGGTGTTTCTCCTTACTAAGAAATTAAGCAAGGAAAACGCACAGTGGAATTTTCCTTTGTGACTGACTCCTTTATCTGTTTGTTTAAATACTTTAATATTTTGTAAAGATATTTTAAGATTAAAAAATAACCACACCTGTTTCTAATATATTTGGGAACCTAGTAGAACCTGATGAACTCGCTTTCTGTAGGTAGAGGGTCTCGACATCCATCTTGACGTAGAGAAGTCCTGAGTATTTTTCAGTGAAGGGAGATTGACCTTGAAACGAAGGTTAAATCAGGAAATATCTAGCCTGGGGGTTGGACTAGATTTCCCAAGTAATCGATACCAGAACGATATCTCGTGTACAATTTCTCTCCCCCTCTCCAATATTTTAAATTGAACTCTTTCAGTTCATGTGGTTCTGAAGAAAACTAAACACCGGTATTTTAGCCCCAATTTGCCTTTAAAACGTTAGGAATTGTTATTTATTTAGGGTTATTCATAATTCCTTGATTCCCGATATTCAGTATATGTATTTCAAAATTAATTAGGCTCTCTAAGGTTTTATTCTGACTACCCCGCTGTCAGAGGTTGTCGCACCAAGTTTTCACCTTAGTTTCGTGACTAATTGCGAGCTTTCATATTTTTTATACTACAATTAACCATGGCTTTTCATCATTTGATTCTGTCGCACTTTTCTCTGTTAGTTTTGAGCAGGTTCGCTTGCATGAGTGAAACCACCTACGAAGGTTCTCCCCAAAGGCGGTTTGAGGTTTAAAAATTTGTAATTTGGAGTTTTCATAACAATCGTGGAAGAAGCAAGAAGCAACTCCACATGTGGCAAATTTGTTGAGCTTCAGTAGCATAGGGACTTATCAGAATCTGCACCATTTGTATTGTACAGTGTGAGTTAAAAGTAAGAATACACTCTGTTTAGTATTTGATGAATTACGATGGAGGAATAGAACTAGGGACACCTTTATAGGAAATATAAGTGAACTTTTTTGTCACTGTTACAATTTTTCCCATTTCCCCAAAATGGAATTGGGGGGCTATTTTTTTTATATTTAAAGAACCCATTAACTTTACTGCTCCCCAAAAGCCCATTTTGGGGGAAATGGTTTTTTTTTTCCTAGAAGGGTGTCATGAGTTTCATTTTTCTATCTTTGTCCATTTATAGTTGAGCAGGATCCATCCATGATTTTAACGTAATTATTTTCAATAAGCTGCTATTTTGTACTGAGTATACAAAACTCTAGTTTCCAATGTCCTTCTTCTTTTATCAAGACCTTTCAAATGAGGTTTTACTTAATTGGTCTTTACATTGAAACATTTTGAGCCGCTCCCCACAAAATTGTAATTTTGGGGAAACGGGAAAAATTGTAACAGTGACTAAAAAGTTCACTTATATTTCCTAGAAAGGTGTCCTGGGCTCCATCAAAAACCGAACAGAGTGTATCCATACTTTTAACTCACACTGTAAATTAATTTAAAGGAGATTTAGGGTCAAATTGACCGTAGCAGGTATTTTAGTTAAGGAAATGTTAGTTTGTTGATCAAATGAAGTTTATAGAATCGTTTAATCACAACAGTCTGTTCTGCTGTTGTAGCATAGAGGAAGGAGAAAAGAACATCCAAGAAGACCTGCGATGTATAAAACACATTTCTTAATATAGTAAAATAAACTTTCAAAAGAATTTACCCTCGGTGGGTTGTAATGGTTGTGCGTAAAATCCAGGTATTGTTGTTGGACAACCTAACCTATTTTATCAACTATTTCTGCACTGCCAGATATCCGATTACCGTAAACGTAAACGGAGCTTATGCTGCGTTGCCACTGTTGCCTAATTGCCTTCAACAATACAAAAAGCAGCACAACACACTGGGCTGCGATCTGTGGAGCGCAGTGGGAACTTTAACACGAACATTCCACACGTATACTGGACCGAGCTGCTACCTATCGGGAGTTAACAGTACTAGGAGTCACTAGCGCGCCCCAGTAGAGAGCCGCGGTACTAACCGCAACCTCCAGCGCTGGAGCAAGTCAATAACTTGTCAGTTGTCCTATCCTGTCCTGTAATCAGCGTATCGGTGCTAGTTTACTCTCGGTAGGTGCTGGTGGTCGTGCGTGCGTACTCCACATCCTTCTCACCTTGCGTACAATACGATACGATTATCGTACTATCGTAATCTGTTTTTGTGCATCGTGAGTGTTGGGACAACCTAACCTAGTTTATCACTTTGTAATGATAGCTTTGACAGTTGTTGATGTTGCGCAATATATTGTTTCTACGAATATACTCGTAAAATTGAGAAAAAATAAATATAATAATATATAATTTATTGTTTTTTATATAGTGATTGTTATAACGAAAAATATTTAGATTATTCAATGAATTTATAATGTATCTTATCATTAATTTATAGCGATCAGTCACATAATAATTGGTCATTAGTTTTACTGACATATATAATAGATTATTTAATTTTTTGCACGAGTGAGGGCATGAGGGCATAGGTCAATGAACGGTGACCACCCCCCTCAACCCTCAAACCTTTCTCATCAGGCCTGGTCACCTTGACTGAGTTTTCTGTTACCTTGTTAACTACTATCCCTGTAGTCATATTGTTTACTGTATCGAATTAGCCAATTATATAATAAATAGTTCGACATTGGCAGTGTTTTGAAAGTAGTATCGAATACCAATAATTATGTTCTAAGACGATAATAATAATGATGTAAGAATATTATATGAGATTTAGTTTTCAACTGTTTTATCAGTATTAACTAATTTGTTCTTTACTCATATACTTATTTGATAAATTTGTATGCGTAGAAAGTATTGCACTGCACATGCAAAGCACAATATTTTTAATTTGGTAGGCCTCAGAACAATAAATAAAATGATTTCAGAAATGCCCAAATAGTTATGGACACAAATTTTGAAAGAAATGTTGATTTTTGCTGAAAAAAATCCCTATTAAATTGAAATATTTACAATTGAGTAAAGGCATATTGTTCTAAATATAAAACGTATGTGAAAAGTACTTAACTAGCCTAAATAAATAAAAACATTATAATATTAGCTATGTTTTTAGAATAGGTAACAAGTAAATTAGTAGAATTGTTTTATCAAGTTTAACACATTGTAATGAATCTACATATCAGAAAAACACAAAATATTACAAATTTATCTGGGAGAAACATAAATTGTTTATATATATATATATATATATATATATATATATATATATATATATATATATATATATATATATATATATATATATATATATTATACTCATTGGTTTAAATATACTGTATATTTAATAACAGTATATTTGAGTTAGTTAATGCACAATTATTCAAAGTATATGACAGTCGTAGGCAATGTGTATTGTACATTCTCCATGTTGCGAATGATACTCTGATTAGTTGTTTACTCATGAGTTGTAGTTCAAAATTTTAATTTTATCTGACTAGACAAATAAATACTTCTGTTGGCTTGCCGTTTGAATTTGTGATCCTGATACTGTTTGGATATGCAATACTTGTCACAGTTTAAAAAAATGTTATGTATACAAGCAATTTAATTAATAAATATGACGTACCGGCTTCAAATTAATACAGAATTGTTTCAGCTTGTAACCATTGTTCTGAAAATCCTTTCCTTCTGTGCTGAATGTCCTTCGTCAGAATTAGAATAGCCCGAGGTACAGCGGGCAGAACAACAGCAGTGGAGATTGCTTGTTGCGGCGATGGTGGTGGTGGTGGTGGTGGTGGTGGCGGGGAGGGGTGGACAATTCTACTGTACTCTAGATACGACAAAAGTTAATCAAGAGCAGCTGTACACACATGGAGTGTGACTCAGGCTGACAGTGTCGCTCATCACTTGTTACATTTGCGCTGAGTCAAACAATTTTGCGCTTTTACCTATTAGCGAAACCTGCTATGTCCCTCTTCTCAATCAAAATTTATATTAATATCTTTTCTCCCTCAAATATTGGAAATTCCAATCCCTGTCTAGTTTTGTACAATCAATAGAATTGTAACACAACAGTTACATTCGGAAGTACATTAATTTTTACCTGTGTTTCTCATTTACAAACGTTCATATATGGGGTGAGCATTAACGTTTCAAAACGATTTATATTGTTTGTTCAGGAAGGTTGAGTGTAGTTTATGTTTATTTACAATCATGTAAATCATGGAGTTCAAGCTGTTAATACTCAAATATTGTTGATTTTGAATATAAGTATTAATATATAATTTAAATTATTGTTTTATACAAAATATTCCCTTCAAACCCGCATCTCTTACATCTTAAATAACAACGTGGGCCATTCGATATTTTATTTTAATTTAATCTTGTACAAAACTATTAATTTTGTGGGAAACAAAACAAAATTATTACCATTTGTTTGGTTAGAGCGCTTAAATTGAGTTGACAATTTCTGTAGTCCATATTAATTTTTATTACATAAATACTCTGAATTGATTTTAGAACCAGTAATGGTGGGCTTATTATTGATATTTGCTTAGTTATGTACTAACCATACTACTGTAGATTGAACTCTTCAAAGTCATCTTTGGTTTCCTTAAATTTTCAAATAGAAAAAAATATATTAAAAAATGTGCTGTACTGTTGTTTTACTTATTCTTTTAAGACCTATTAAGACATTAGAATTTGTATATTTTATATGAAAACTAGATTGATTGTTCAGAAGTTACGATAAAAAGAATAATTTTATTAAAGTATAATATTTTAAACACACTGTCTCTTGTGACGTAATTTGAAGCCTGTATACAAAGTTTTAATTCTGGTGAAAACAAAACCAAATGCATTTACCTTTTTTCACTATGTTTAAAAATGTACAGTGTTGAGCGTTTTTTTTTTCTTTTTTCAAAATCATATTTCAATCTATTACATATTTAAATATCTTTTGTATGTAGGCACATTTACTTATTAATTTTGCTTTGTTATAAGTAGCTAATAGTGGAGCTGTGATTGGTATTTGTTTAATTTTGAGCTTTTCTTGCAAAACTATTTAAAATTTTAACATAAATTTTTATTTTTATCGTAAAAAATAATATTGTATATATTGTAATTTCCCTGCTTACAATTCCTCAAAAAGTGATGAGATTGATGTAAATAAAGAGTAATAGGCATAATGATTGAGAAACCATGATAAAAAGTTATTTTTAACCTATAAAATGTAAATATCCATTAAATGGATGAGTACAGTAATTTATATTTTCGATTAATGCAATTGTATTTATGTATTTAATAATTGTTATTTATAGTAACATTATGTAAATGAGAGTCAAGAATTACAGGTTAGATAACATTTTGTTTATTGATTATTTTCTAAAATGTTTCCAAAATGAGCTTGCCAAATTCAATATAATTTGAATGTACTTTTAGAATGGCAGATCAATCATGAGATTTTAATGAGCTATCTTCAGAAAAATAGATTATTTAAATAATCAAATATGATGATTTTTAAACTCTCAAGATAATTTATTGCTAGTTCGCTGTAACCCCAGATGATCGTTCCGCATACAAAATAAATCTTGCTAAACTTCTTAAGTAATTTTATTAACTTTAGCTTAGAACTGCCTTACACTAATTTTCAGTGATAACATAATCTATTATCCTCACATAATATTCTTTTCTTGAATTTGAAGTTAAGTAGATTAATAATAAATTTATTATTTGGCACACACACACATCTCATGCTCTTACATGCTAGTGGGTTTAGTTTACAAGTTCCCTTAATCCCAGAAAATGTTATAAAGACTTAGAATGTCATTTGGCTTTCTTTTCTTGATTGCATCTATACATGAAATCAAAACCAAATCTCTTCAATGAAAATTTTTAGACACAGTTGACACCATGTTTAACAGTTAAATCTACATTAAATGGTGTACATTAAATAAAATTCACTATACTCTTAGTAATATTTATTTCTACTACAAAAATATGAATTTGTGTAATGTAAATCACAATTTTTATTTTCTTTGATTTACATTTTGTAAAGAGAGAAAGTATCTTTTGGGTGGGTTATTAATTGTACTTAAAGTATAATTTGGACAGAAGACCAACTCTGTTATACAAAATTACTATACACATAAAATTTTAATTGATTAATATTTAGCAGCAGTTTTTATGGGATCAGTTTTAGACATGCAGTTTTATTAAATATGGACAATGTAGGAGAATGGTTTTTTTTATAAAAAATACTTTGAATACTTTAGAATGTGAGTATTTTTACCGAAAAATGGTTTTTTACAGCTGTTACAAGTACACCTATTTACCTATATTTTGTTTCAATCAGTCAGTTTGTTCGGTCCCAATCGTGCTTCTAACATGCATAACACTATTTTTGTAAACCCTTGGAGTGGGAGGTTGAAAAACAGAGATATTTATAGTGAAAGCCAAATTTTGATTGTTTGGAGCGTTATTAAAATATATCCAAATGCACTAAGTTTATGTATAAAAGAGATTCAGTCCCCTATATCGGCCTGGGCCTGCATGCTCAACCCGAGTCCACTCGAGTCTCATGTGATGTAGAAACTATTTCTGGCCTCACATGCCTATTCCTGCTCCCCTCAGATCTCCACAGATGTTTACATTTCCTTGCCAATGATTTGTTGATAAACAGTATTTTCCTTGCGATGCCAATTTATAGACAACCGCAATATGTTGAGTATGTGATGTACCTGCATGCAGTAGGAGGACCTCATTTTCACTCTCTTTCCGCAGTAGCAACTTGATTATCTGAAAAATTCCACTCTTTCAGAGTCATCTGTACTTTTTAATCTTGCCAATCATTCAAGTACAACTGATATGTTCTTCACTCTTAAATGAGAGATCAGTCCACAGTCAGTATAAAAAAGTTCAAACATATCTAGTTTATGTTTATGCCTTTTGGCCTACACTCGGCCCAGGCAACTTTCCAACGACTCTTAAATACAATAATAGAACCCAAATTTGAGTTCAGTGCATTTGCCTACTTAGTTGATGGTTTCCCTCTCTTGTTATGAATAAATAAATGCTAACTAATGTACCATTTGTCTCTTTTTCTTACTTAATTGATTGTAGATTGTACTTCCTTTTTGTAACCATTATAAACATCAAAACATTAGGATGTTTAAAGTGTATCCTTGTTAATATTGAGATATTCAAAATCTAGGTTAAGACGATCTTTTTGAAAAAAAAAACACTGCATGAGAAGAGGGATATATTAAAAGCCATAACTGAAATGTCTAGTGGAGATGATCCTATGACATTTCATGGGGTAAGAATATCCCGTGTTTTATTTTTAACTTCTGATTACTAGGTATATATACAAGGTGTAATAAGTTATCTGCACAAATCGCAGTATTGACTCGGAAATGTACTACGTCAAGTTTGTGATTGTGAGCTGTGACGTGAAACGCCTACTGGACTAGCGAAATGTGTCGTGGTCGGGGTGCAGTGCGACTGTGAGAATGTGAGTTAGCGAAATGTTCTTCGGCATCTGGGGCAGCAGCGCGCTGGCCCCCGACCCAGAGGCCCCGCCGCTATCCCCCACCTGGTACTCTCGGATAGCCAGCAGCGTCATGCGCAAGCCCTCCGCCCTCTTTCGGAAGGTTATGGTGAGTTACCATTTGAGGTCTCTTGTCTTGATGAGCTCCTAGGGCAGTGGCATATTGGAGTAGGATCAGTCACCTTCGCCTATGACAAATTTTTGTAATATACTCGTAAAATTACACCCATAAGTTGTACAGCTACAAACTAAAGAGTTGTGATTGATAATAATTTTGTACTATTAATTGTAAAAGTTGTGACTATTTCACTTGTAGTGCTAAGAGTTTTTTAGCAGTTTTACAAGCATATTTTGAATGTAAATAATAAGTACATACAAATTAACAAAGTGTAACGTATTGTATATCAATTTTTGTTGAGCAAAAGGTACAGAATAAGAAATTAATAATTACAATTACTTAACGTTCGAATTGTTTGAACATGTTTATTACGCTTTCACATTTAGCACACCGTAGTACTTTACGAGACTCTCTCAAACAACAATCCGAAATATACAAATAAAGACCAATTTAATGCAATCAAATATAAACAACTTGGACATTTAATTTTTATAACAAAGCACAGGATTAAAAATGTTACTGTTTTTGCTTACTGAAGAGCCTTAAAAATGTGTCAAAGTCAAACGATTACTTCAACGGATGAATTTAAAATTAAAAAAAAAAAAACTCAGAAGGCATATGGATTAATCAATAGTTGCATTTATATAGTGCGATATCAGCACTTTTAAGGTTACATAAAGAAGTAAATTTTACTACGAAAACCAAATTATTCTATATTTATGTTGGAGTTTAACATTTGTTTGAAATACATTGAAGTTGTATGTATTTTAAACTGTCCATTGTAATTAACTATCATAAGTAATACCAAAGACAGTATTCATATTTTTAACGTATGTGAAAATATGTTGAAGTTCTTTTCATAGCTGTCACCTATGGCTGTACTCAATGTCAATTAATTGGCTGTTCAATCAATTAAATTAGCTTTAGTTTAGTAACATTGCCAGTACGTTGTACGTTGGAACAATTCTAACTGTAGAGTAGACAAAGCATTGATCAGCAAATAATACATATAATTTATAAAGAGAATTAAAATTAACTCACTTCCTTTTAACTGTTTTGTAGCAAATATAATATCAGAAACTATAGAAGATGTTCATTAGAATTCGTGAAGTTTATTTTGAGTATTTCTGTTATTCATCATCTCCTATCCCATGTCTGAATAAAACAAAATCTAAAATACAAATGTAATTGAAATTTTCTAATAGAAGTATGTTTTTTTTTCTATACAGAAACATCAGAATTGTCATAACAACAAAGAAATCTGTCAATAAGCAACTGGGTGAAAATATTTAATAATATTCAGACACACTATATAATCCATAAAATTCACACTTGAAGTATATAAAACAAGTCTTTCAAGAATAAATTTATAAGATTTTTAAAAATTGTGCTTTCAGAAAAAATGCAATTTAAATGTGGTTAGTGATTTTCATTATGTAAAACCTGAAACTGGTGTTAATCTTGAAGTAGCTTATAACAACTTTGGTGTATACTTATTTTGAAGAGAGTTACAAATATAATATTTCTCGAAATTTGGAATGATTTGTAACTAAGGTCAAAATATTTACACGATTACAATAACTGTTTTACTGCATCTAACATTTGTTCTTGAATAAGCAAACTGTTATTTACAGTTTAACGGAGATCAGTGGTGGAAAATGTATGTATCTCAAGGTGAATGTGATTTTATAAAAAAAACATATAATTGACATGTAATTAAGGAGGCCAGTCTGGGTGGGCTGATAGGCTGATATTTACATGTTAGATGCAGGGCCAAATCATTTACCTCCCACCACAGATTGCTACACGGGCAAGGCTAATTAAAATACAGTTTTTTAATTCACCATACTATAGTAATTACGGAAGAGTAACTCATTTGTATATATTTTATTGCAAAACTATATTTATGACAAAGTAGATACAAATGTATAAGAAAGTTGCTCAAACAACACTATTGTCTTAATTTGTTCCTATCAACAAATTCACACCTGTTCCTTCAATTCAATATGCCTTGTCGTTGTCAAAAAATATTGCTCAAAGCTATCTTCGTATTGCTTAATATATGATCAAACACACCAATAAATGACAAATTTTAATTTTTGTGAGGCCTTTCGTGCTCAATGAACACATTCGTCAGACCCACATAACTGAAACTCGTATTTGTATCTTCCTATTTGTAATTTCTGAATTGCATTGGAGAGTAACCAATTTTCTTCCTTCTAAATAAATTAAGTTGTAGTTCACTGATCATTTATCAACATAAAACTGTTTATGTTTATACAACTTTTTTTTAAAGTTACAGTAAAAAGTCGTTCTTTTATAAAGTATAAATGATTTGACGTAAATTATATTTTTCGGTTCTCCATTTTATGATTTTTTCACAGTACAATGGGTTTTCACTATACACATTATAAGCGTTTTATTTAGAATAGAATAGATCTTGCACCGTGGGGTTTGTTATGAAGAAATGTATAGTGAGAGACAATCTGTACTGGTACTTCCATATACTCGTATAGCTAGCAATGCCATGCTAATTCTTGTTCCAGTTGTAAATCCATTATGAATTTTCAGCTGCATGACCTCATTAGAAGAATTGAATTTTAGTAATTTAATTTGTTATGGTCAAAGTCGCTACAATCTTCAGGTGATAACTTACCTGTTGATGAAGCTGCAAGCAGGAAAGATTGTTTTATTGCTGGCGGTAGAGTAGGGAGATGCTCAATGATGTGAAAGATGCAAGGTGACACGGTGACACATGTTGCTAGCCTTTGTCGACAGACTCCTTTGATCTACACTGACAATATGAGGACACCAAAATTTTGTCTAATAATACGGGTTTTTTTTGCTAAACATAGCTTATTGACACAATTATAAAAGTGTTTTTTAAATTGTTTGTTACACAGAGTTGTGGTTAAGTGCAGCTTAAGGCTTATTCTAAACATTCTGAATAAAACTATTGCAGAGACATTTTTATGGCAGGCAGAATAATCTTTCTTGAAAAGAAAAACTACAGGTTGAGGCAGAGGAACTTGCTTATTTGAGTTGGGCATCATGAAGCGACTTTTTTTACGAGGAGGGTAGGGGTCCACTCAGTTGAGTCTGTTTCATGAAGTGGACATAGCTGGAGCAGTTTTCGCTCTTGAAGCATACTTTTTAAACGTATGCTCAATCATCACTGTGCAATGTACATTCCGTACCCGTTTTAATCGCTCCCTGTTGTTGTGTTTCTAACCGACACTTAAATGTTTGTATACCAAGTGTTTTAAAATCGTGTCCATTGTATCTTCATACTAGTCCTCAAATGCCACAATCGCTTCCCATTCATTTTGTTGCATTTATCAATTTCAGATTTTCAAAATGCCAAATTCCCCCTTATCATGAAGAGTTGTTAGTTTTGTTATTAAATTTAATCCCTGAAATTTCACATTTAAATAATGAGTCTTCCTTAATAGTTTAATGATAATCAGTCTCTGCATCCAAATACCTACAAGGCAAAATAGAAAATTATTTTTTGTTTGAATGCTTTACATTGTTTCAAAACGAGCCCCCAGACCAATATAGAGATTATAAATAATAAGTTATCACTGATCAACTTTATGGTAAATAATCAGTAAACTTAAAAATCTATAATTTATAATCTGTCACATGTAAGTGTACAAATTTTCTGGTAGAGCGTTTTTATGCGTAAAAATAATTGATATAATTAAGCCTCATTTTTTGGAGTTTGAAATAGAAAAAAGAAACCTTTTTGTAAGATTGATAAAGATTTAACATTTGATTTCAACAACAATCTTGTTGAACAGATAACGCAATTACATGAGTGTTTATCGAGGATGGTACCAGATCACCAACTTGGGATGTTGGTATATGCAAGGGCATATTTGATGGTGAACATGATTGTAAGAGAAGTAAATTGTAACATTAATATTTTTTACACTTGGCTTTTTCGTAGTAAGTGCCAATGTAACAAAGAGATTCCCACAACTAAATGTTTAGTTTGAACATCAGGGATAGGAAATGTACTATAATGATAGTCTGGTTAAATAAGTTTATAGTACTAAGGGGTGAGGTGGACATGGGTGAAAGTAAGCGTGTCACCCATGAGTTTAGTGCAGACATCAGGTGACATACAAAAATAGATTCCTATACACCTTGGCTTCAAAATTTCCTCAAGTCTGACATTTAAGTAAACAATTACCCTCAATGAGGACATTATCCAGGGCCTGACAGAAAAGGAAATCTTGAAACAAAATAACGTTTCTTTCAGATTTTTTGGGATTTATATTTCAAATATACTCCATGCCCAAAAAACCGTACAAGTATGAAACCTAACATAATCCAGACAACCCTATTTGTATCATTTTAAAGATGATTCATAAAGTTACTATATTTTTTATGAAGATGACCTGTTGCTTTGTGTTCAAAACTCTTGTAACTTGAGAATATAACCAATGCAATGGAGTATTGAATGGCCTGACAAAATTTAACTTTGGACCTTTTAACCCCACAATCAATGAGGGTTCTTCCCTGGACCAAGAAGAACCAAAGTACCAAGTTTCAAGTCTTGGAGCTTATTATCAAGAGCTACCGCATAGACGGACAGACAATTACACGATTTTTAAAGAAGGATCCATTATGTCCTTGGAAGAGCTATGAAGGCACAAAAGGAAAAACAGTTGAAAGGCTCATTAATACCAAATTGGAAAATGTAATTTCAAAACTTAAGATTTCAATATGTCCCATATACTAGAATTAAGAGTAATGTATAACACAGCCTTTTCAAACACTAGTTATGGAATGTGCCGCAGAGTATGGTGACTTGAGTTTACCATCTTCTTGCCAACAATGGGAACCGTATTTAGGTTCACCAGTAAATATTGTTTTCAACATTTAAAGAATATGTGTGTTATTTATTTTATTTTAATAAGGCATCATCAATCTGAGAAATTCTTAATTGTTTCAGGGGACACAGTGTAAGATAATTCTATTTAGAAAATGTTATGACGGAAGTAAAATTTTATCGATGTAAATAATTAATTTTATTATCGTGATCATGTAAAAATATCTAAAACATCGTGTTTCTGTTCCAGTTACCTGTGGCTGACCCCTTCCTCGAGAAAGTCAACATTTCTGATCTTGGTGAGTGCCAACTTGATTTAAGGAAACAACGTTCATCCTACTATTCCTTTTATTTACAGACATAACCTATAATATAGATATTTTTTGGGTTAGGACCTACATCTTGCTGGTTGGGACTATATCATAATGTCGGGGTGAGCAAAGAAGTAATAAAAAATTGTCAAGCATACTAACAATATTTACAATTTACTAAAAAATACCACATTTACTGCAGTTAACAGTGGCATAATTAGGAATTGGCTTTGGGGGATTGAATCTGAAGAGCACATCACACCGGCGTGTGAGTAAAACTGAATGAATCTAAATTTAAATAAATTAGATAAGGTTAATTATTCAAATTCAAACATTTAATAGCTGAATTTTAAACAAGTTGGATGGTTGTCGTATGGATATTTTTAATTTTTAGGGCTTTTGGGAGGAGTTCTATTTCTCTCGTTCCCCCTCCACCTCTGTAAGTTACGCCCTGGCAGTTAATGGTCTTTCAGATTAATGTGGTGTTCTGATTACAATGGTTTTGGATTTCACTTGAATATTCAAATAAGTTACAGGATGGTTCCATACTGTTCAAACTTCGGGAAATAGTAAACACATTTAAATAAGAAGAAAAAGTTCTTAAAAATGTATGTCCTAAAATCCTTGGTTTTCTGTCTATTTATTTATATATTATAGTAGTTTGTGTGAGAAACCATTAAAGCTACTGTATATAGTTGAAATATGGACCATACGTTATACTTATTAAGTCAATTTTGTAAAAGTAATTTTGTACACAGTCTGTGATTGTTGCATGTTACAAAATTTTAATGTTAAATGCCACAAAAACTTCACTCTGTTCACAAATTTACAAAAATGATAAATTTTTTTAAATTTGTTGTAGAACCAATGATATTTATTAATTAAAATTTAAATAAAGGAAAAAAGGAAAAGTTTTGAAATTTTCACCAGTTTTGTACAAAATTATTGGTTACCAATTTAGAATAAGATAATAATTTTTAAAAAAAAAAACACCTTGCAAACTTCGGAACCTGGCTAGTTACACTCAAATAAAGACATTATGTAATATTTTATATGGCCAACAAATCCTTTTTAATTTACATAAACTTCAAAGGATTAGAGAAAATAAATGTGATATTAGTTTCATTCTTTTCAAAATTAAATACATTATCTGTCTATAAAAACATTACTTGCTTGTAAAACATCTGATTGTTGGAAAAAGATGCTATGTCCACAGAAAAATATCACTGCTAATCATTTTTAACAATAAGTTATTATAAAAATCTGCTGATTTCAGATTCACATCCACAGCTAGTTGTGCGCATAACAACTAATCATCTTTAACAATTTCGACTAAAGGTTTTGACATAAACAGTTTCAATAAAAAGGTGATGTTTTAAAAATATATGTTTAGTTACTTTTTCTGTAATATTTATAAATTTATGCAAATTCAAAACATGATTTACTTTATAGTTACACATTTTTCTTTTAGTGTGTTTAATTGTGTCTCAAAATTTGACAGCCTGTTTAAAAAATTATATTTAAACTTGGTTATTGATAATTTTACATTTTTACTAGCTCGAGATAAATTTTAAAACGTTGATTTTTATGCGATTTTAGTACATTTAAATACCATTAGTTAACAATTTAAAATTTACTATCAGCATATGTTTAAAATTTCAATTTTATAGATTTTTTAAAGCTACTTAAATTTTTTTTACACGAACAGACATTGTTGACAGATGTACATAATTTGGATTTGCATTTATATACATTTTTAATTTTATCTTGAAATTTGAAATTATTTTGTATATATTTTCTAAACAGCGCAAGTTACTCTTGGGCATCATTTGCCCATTTAGGCACCAATCATAGTCTAGAATAAAAAAAATTAATTTCTTGAAAGCATTCATGGTAAAAATGTAATTTTATTGCATTACTTATTAGGTGAATTTTGTAATGCTACTCCTAATTTAGTGGTTGGCAAAAATGTTCCATGTCATAATCATACAAACAAAACCAGCACATACATTCCTTACTAGAATTTAAAATAGGATATCCAACATTCAATATTAGTCATTGTACCACTTGGTACTCACAGTATTTTAATGTAATGCTTCATGATTCAATAGGAATTTTAAATGTTAAATGTATGTTCTCCTTGGCATCTTCAAAAAAAATAATTGCGTCTTGATTATGTATGGTTAGTACCAAACTCTAAATTTACCCCAAGCTTGTTTAACAAATACTTGGAACAATCAACCTGGGTTTAACCAGAATTTCCTATTATACTTGGGGAGAGGTGCCAAAAGAGATTTAGGGAACAAAGTCAATCTATCCTCTCAAATCTCCTGTTGTCACCAGACAACTTGGCCATCACATTCTCGGCCGGTGATCCCGGGCTGTTTGTTCTGGCAAAACCCTCTTGACACTTTCATGGCCAATTAATAACTCCTGTGGTGGCTGTGGCAGAGGGCTGCACTCACACTGCGCTCACTCCCCGGAGTGGGAGGTCAGGAGGTGCCAAGTTCCAATTTTAGAGCCCGCAGCGAGTCCACAGTTCGCACACAGTTGTCCGTGGTCCGCGTCGCTCTTCTCACCAATTAGCCTGTTTGACAAGTGAATACGTTGTGCTTATTATACTCTTGTTTACGCGTCCCTACCGCTTCTGACAGTCTGTTTTATTTATTCCAACTCTTTTTTCACTTTTGGCTCCGGATTGATTGTCTTCGAAAATTAATACCGGTTCTGTTTATTTCTCTTGAGTGTGCCAAAGATTCTATTTTAGCATTGTTGTCACCTATTTTTGTACTGTCGGATATTTGTGTTGTCGACTCGTTTTTGTTGTCAGGTCCCGTTGCGTTGACGTTTTTATTTCCACATTTGCTGTAAAATACTACTATTTCTACTAAAATACTACTATTTACCACAATTTTTAATCTAATGTTGTGTGTTTATTTTTCTTCTTAACTGTCTAGAAATTATTAACACAATTTTTTCAATTATTTGCTTTTACTTTTGGGTTTTATTGAGTTCTAAGCACATTTACAAGATTTACTTTTAATTTCACCGTAAAGCTGTTAATTTTAGTGCTCTACTTACCGTATCATCATCTTATTTTTAACTATAACTAATTTTATTTTGGTTTCGCAATTCATCTAGCTGCTAGTGCTCTGATTGATGCGTTGGCATCAAACCTCGATCTTGCTGCCAGGCAGGCAGTACACAGGTATAAGATAGGTTAGATTTTTCTTCACGGTTGCCAAATTATGTGACAAGCCTCTGGTGCCCATTTGTCAGTAGAATAGGTCTGGGCAAGACCAAGCCTTCTTAACCAATTGTTTGAATAGAAATAAAGGAATTTGTAATGTAGGCGAGGGGGATAGGAATTTGTTTGCGATTTTAACAGTTTTTTTTACTCAAACGTGTTTTATTACGTTATTTATTTTTATTTATATAGCTTTTATTTAATGTTTTCATCATCCCATCTTTAAATGTTGTCCAAATGAAATTATTAACCGTTTTCATGAACAATTCACAAGTTTTTTTTTTTCTCCCCGATCAGTAATGGAATGGACCATAGTATTTGCCAAGTAGATTTTCAGTATTTTTATATCAGTGTGCTGCACAACCAAGTATTTTTGTGGTTATGATAGACAGGGTTGATTTTCGTAGTTAATTTGAATTGATTATCAGTATGTTTCAAGATAAATGACAAGGAATAATATGCAACAGTTTCAGTTCAGTTAGAATAAATAAATTAACTCATTGATGGTAATATTGACATCAGTTTTCTTTATGTGTTACTGTTTTTAAAATAATCTTGGAAAAGAGTTTTCTTATGTTAGTGTGTGTGAAAATTTTGTATGTACGTTTTGTAAATTGTTCTTTATTTTAAGTATGAGATCCAAAGATACATCAAATCAGTATCAATTACTTCCAGTGTCTGTCTTTATATTTTTATAAAGTTTACTACATCAGTTAATATGTAGAGCTTTGTTATTGAGTTTGGTTTCAGTATTTTTCTAAAAATGTTGTCCAGTGTTCTTAAACAGAATATTTAATAAAAAATGATGGTTTAAAGTGAATTTTCCAGAAGTCGTTGCTTTCATTTTAACAATCAGTCAGTCCTATCACTATGAGTCAGTTTGTTTTCCTTTGACTGCTAGATGAAGACAAAATTAATAAGTTGGGATTACACTCCACTTTTGCGGACTGGTACTCTGGCGTGAGTTGACTATCGTGAGTTAAGTGAGTGAGACTGGATACCATGAGTACAGACTATGATCCGACTACATTACTACAGCAACAGTGTGGCGCTGCGCCTCCCGTTGATAGAGGAAGAGGAGGAGGTCTACAGGATTGACGAGATAAAGGAGTTCGAAGCTGTCGATACTGCCTGGAAAGAGACGCTCGCGCAGATCCTTCTGCAAGGTCTGTCTGGAATGTTGTCGTGGTGGTGTTTGAAATTTAATTATATTTCAAGTATTTCATTAACGCCTCGAGTTTCTTTTAATGCCAGTGGACTATTTTCGTTTGTTATGATTGCTACACAAGTGACTTGGTAATAAATACTTCTTCTTACATGAAGTGTGAGGTAGCTGCAACAGTACAAATGTTAAATTTCATTTGTTTCTTTCATATGACTTTTATGTTGAAGCACTAGAAATACACGAAGCATAACATAAAGAAAAATTGTTCTCATATTAAAAATATTTTATGAGAATTTTAAAGATGAAGTAGTGAAAGATTGTTTAAAAACCAATTCATGAGATCATTCCATGGTGCCATGTAATAACAATGAACCTAAACTTGTAAGGAAATAACTGGACAAGAAAGATTGAGTATATCGGGTGTCTTAAAAGGTCCCCCCCCCATTAACCCTTATGGATAAAGATGGAGTGATTTACATTAGGGTATGTTTATATGACTAACTGGGGAGTTTTTTTATGTAAAAACATTTTTGACTACCCCTCAAAATGGGGTATTATGGGGGTAAGTCAAAAATTTTAAATAGGAACCCCTAGCAAGTGACAGCTCATTTAAAAAGTATTATAAAAAGAAGAAGAATGGCGCAAACTACAGGTCTTTAATGTTACCCTATCGAATGTGGTGGCCAATTAAAGTTTGAATTGTTTT
Organism: Homalodisca vitripennis; assembly: GCF_021130785.1. Taxonomy (NCBI): domain Eukaryota; kingdom Metazoa; phylum Arthropoda; class Insecta; order Hemiptera; family Cicadellidae; genus Homalodisca; species Homalodisca vitripennis. The sequence continues at coordinate 185,970,479 of NC_060210.1, forward strand.
ATAAAATCCCCACAGTTTAAGTTACATTTTAAGTTATTGTAAGGCAGATAAAACTTTCACTCAAAATTATTTTGAGAACTTATGACACGAAATCATAAAACAAGTTATTACAATAATCAACAAACATCAGCAACCATGATTAACTTAGCATTTAATAGGTTTTTTTGTCATTTAATAGGTTTTTTTGTCTGACCAAAGCCCATTATGAAGTCCCGGGAATACCAACAGCTGGTTTCACAATGTCGTCTCTTATTGGTTGCCAGTTAGTATGTGAGACACATTAAGACCACTTTGACACAGTAATTGGTCAAGTAACTAATAAATCATGGTTGTTGATGTTTGTTGTTTCTTGTAATAACTTGTTTTATGATTTTGTGTCGTAAGTCCTCAAGATAACTAGTGAATGAATGTTTGATCTGCCTTACAATAACTGTAAATGTAGCAAAATTGAGGGGTTTTATAAAACAATTCAAACTTTAATTGGCCACCAAATTTGATAAGATAATGTAGAGACCTCTAGTTTCACTATTCTTCTTCCTTTTTATAAAACCTTTAAAATAAGGTGTCATTTGCTAGGAGTTCCTATTTAAAACTTTCATTCATCAAAAAACCTCCTTAGTTGGTCATATAAATATCCCCAAAATTAAATCACTCTATCTCTATTCATAAGAAAGTTAGGGGGGAGGGGGCTTTTAAGACGCCCGGTATATAGATTGTCCATTTTAATTATGCAACCTTTGGTTTCTCAAAAACGACTAAATGTCTGTAAAGTGGAAAATTTGGATAGGAGACATCAGATATTTTTTAGTGTTCATTACAAATATCAATTTCAAATTTCAGATTTTGCCACCATTTTACATGGGACGTGATTTTAAATATCCTGCCTACCATCTATCTATATTTTCTTTCAACTTTGAGTATAAACTAACGTTTTTTATTTCTGATACTTTTCTTTATAACACAATATTGTATATGTTCCATCCCAAAAAAATTCAAACTTAATGCATGAAATTAATTTTTAAAGACCTCATCAGACAATGTATCGTCAGACAATCTATGAATATTTTTTTAAATCAGTGACTAGAGAAAATTCGTAAAGGACTGAAAAAATCAAATTGTCATTAAACTCTGTAACCTGAAAACTATGGCACTGGTCAATTGTGTGTACTTTATTTGTAATTGAATTAGAATCCACTGAGGTGTATCTAATGGATGTCTGTGCTGGGAACGTGTTGAGGGCAGTGTCCGGCCGTGTATATGTCGAAACATGGCTGGCCGTGGCCTAGTTGTGTCCCCTTCACACACACACACACACACAACTGTAACAACACAGCCACACACTCACGTACGCCAGCCTACTGCCTACTGCGGTCCGAGGAAGGTCGCTCTATGGGTCGTTGTCTCTTGGAGTCAGTCGTGTGGCCTTCAGCCAGTCTTCGAGAGTAAGGCCACGTAATCTGATCGTGGACAGGACTATTTCTTTAAATCGATCGACTTTCCAGCAAAAGAAAGTGCCTTTGACGAGTGGTAGTAATATAGGAAAAAAATTGTAGTTGCTTCTTTATAAAAGGAAGTTGTAAGGCACTTAAACAGAATTTAAAAATTTTGAATCTTATTATGGTTCCATTATCGATTTAGAGATGTTTTAATATGTTTGAAAACCTGTTTATATATATTTCAAGGAAGTGCCAGTCTATGATGTTTTGGTACAATAAACTTATATAAACTTGTATAAAGTTTTAAATTATATTACTCAAGAGACAGTGAAATATAGTTTTATACAGGTTTACTTTACAATAACATAAATAACTTATTTTTTAAACAGAGTAAAAAGAAATACAGTAATTATACAATACATACCTGATAAGAATAAATTTGTGTTCTACGCTAATACAATAAATCAATACAACGGAGTATTGAAGGTCCAGACAGAATGCAACATCAGTCTTTCCAACCAATCCAAGAAAGTAATTTCATCACATGTGTTTACTATGCCACATGGTAAAATGCCATATGGTCGTTCTATGTTTGTTTCCAAATTTGTTTGTTCTGCAATTTTGTCGTTGCCATTATCGTTACTCATAAGAGTAATGTAAAAAAGATTAGATTTAATTTGTACCTTTTAACCTGAAAATGAACAGTTATTTTTATCAAGTTTCAAGTCTATAGGACCCATAAACGAGTTGCCACATTGATGAACAGATATCTGCACACTATTTAGGAGGATTTGTCTGGTCCTTAATAAAATATTGGTTGCAAAATTGCGATTGGTTTAACATTGTTTAAAATTTGATTAACTTATGTGGAAAAATTAAACAAAATTCTAAACCTTTGTCAGTGGTAATGGTAAAATGGTAAAATCTCTTACAAAATAAGGACAAGGATTGATTAATCAGAGACCAGTGTTGGGTATAGTATAATTATTTCGATTGGTTTTTTTAAAATATAATAATTATTGTTCTTGTAATTAGTTTACTTTGCCTTGAGTTTGTTCTGAAAAAACAGTTTGTAACTGATAAACACTTTAACATAAAGGCATTTATTTATTATTACTGAAAGTGCACCCCCTTTTTTAAAGCTATTTGAAGTGGTAGTTTTTCATTTTAGATCCATTTTTATGTGGCTCTGCACCTATTTCTACTGTTCCACTTGTTTTAATACAATTGTTTGTTCAAATTAGTACAATTTTTAATATAAATTTTAAGGTAAAATCTATACATATATACATTCAATAAACATTGAATCACAAAAAGTAATTGCTCCCCTGGGACTCGAACCCGGATCTCTCACTTTCCGGGTGAGTATGCTACCACTACACCACAGAGCCCTTACTTTTTACGATTCAATTATATTGTACTTGGTCGTTTCTGTCACATATGCGTTTAAATAACCAAACTTACATATGATTGGAAGACAAAATACCTGTCAAACGACTTTCATTAACATTCACTAATTATGTATGAATGGCAATAACCAAATTTAGTTTTAGTATATATATATATATATATATATATATATATATATATATATATAGGCCCTATATATTTAAAACTATATGGAAAATGTATTAAGATCGACATTTAAAACGTAAAACTACAACACGTATGATGTTGAAGATTTCAATAATTCAGTGTTACAAATCGTAGAATATTCCTTCATGTAGAATGGTCACTGTATTATCTTCAAGTTTAACCCCATTCTGAATCTTTATCTCACTGATAGGTACCTATGTGAACTGATTGTATTCGTGTACAATGGAATTCATTACTATCATTCCTGATTCATTCATTCCTAGCTGTTCCTATCCAGTGAGAGATAATGTGTTGGAAGGTTGTAGTAGAGTGTATTCCTTCTAGGTAGCTACTTTTATTGTTAAACAGGGCAACTTCCTGGATGTAAAAGGTTACAACCATTGGGATACCTTTTGATATTCACATTATTCATGGTATCTGTGCACGGGTCACAGAACTTCTTATTCTTTCTTCTCAGTGGGATACTTTGTCAGTTTATAACTGTGGTGCTATCCTGTTCAGCAGTCCTATGCCTAAGATGAACCTCTTACAGAGCACACAAAGTGTTTTAATTGCTGATATGGTGAATGTTCGCGATGACCAAGAGACTAGTGTTTTTGTGACAGTGTTACTGGGCAAAGTCTTCCATAAACTGTTCAGCATATTAATAGAGCACAAAAGGTAATTAGCTTATTTATGTTTTGTGGTTCACATTGTGTAGTATCATTGCTAACACAATTAAATATTTCAACACAGTATGAACTGGAAAACTTAGATACGAGTTTTCTAGTTCGTACCACCACACCTGTCACATAAGTGAAGAACTAGACCTGTAGGTATTATGGCGCAATTCCATTAGCTAATAAAATTAACGGAAAAGAGGCAAAATGGCCAGACAGATGCCTGAGGTAGCGATTAGGTTTCCATGATTTGTATTATGTTCAGCCATTGTATTATGTCCACCACATTTTTCTCAGTATAGAAACTTATCATGATTGAATAAATGATTTTTCCTTATCAATATACTTTGGCAAAAACTGTGAAATTAAAGAGAAAATTAGAGATTGTCTTCAAACTCAAATAACAACAACAATTTGTTGTAGTATAATGATAGGGTATTTTATGAGTTTCTTCAAATGCTCAGAATAGTCCTAAGAAATATCATGTTTGTGCAATGTCTATCTGTCATAAGACACCAGCACTCTGTGTAGAAGTAAGCCATTCAGTGGGCAAGTAACTGCTGCATTGAAAAGTTCAATTCAGTCTGACATGAGATTGTGTGATTCCATGAGTAATATCAGAAGACATATGTAGAAGTAAGCCATTCAGTGGGCAAGTTACTGCTGCATTGAGAATCTCAATTCAGTCTGACACGAGATTGTGTGATTCCATGAGTAATATCAGAAGGCATATGTAGAAGTAAGCCATTCAGTGCACAAGTGACTGTTGCATTGAGAATCTCAATTCAGTCTGACACGAGATTGTGTGATTCCATGAGTAATATCAGAAGGGACATATGTAGAAGTAAGCCAATTCAGTGCACAAGTTACTGCTGCATTGAAGAATCTCAATTCCAGTCTGACATGAGATTGTGTGATTCCATGAGTAATATCAGAAGACATATGTAGAAGTAAGCCATTCAATGCACAAGTGACTGCTGCATTGAGAATTTCAATTCAGTCTGACACGAGATTGTGTGATTCCATGAGTAATATCAGAAGGCATATGTAGAAGTAAGCCATTCAGTGGGCAAGTTACTGCTGCATTGAGAATCTCAATTCAGTCTGACATGAGATTGTGTGATTTCATGAGTAATATCAGAAGACATATGTAGAAGTAAGCCATTCAGTGCACAAGTGACTGCTGCATTGAGAATTTCAATTCAGTCTGACATGAGATTGTGTGATGCCATGAGTAATATCAGAAGACATAATATGTAGAAGTAAGCAATTCAGTGCACAAGTTACTGCTGCATTGAGAATCTCAATTCAGTCTGACATGAGATTGTGTGATTCCATGAGTAAATATCAGAAGGCATATGTAGAAGTAAGCCATTTCAGTGGGCAAGTTAACTGATACATTGAGAAGTTCAACTCAATCTGACATGAGATTGTGTGATTCCATGAGTAATATCAGAAGACATATGTAGAAGTAATGCATTCAGTGGGGCAAGTTACTGCTGCATTGAGAAGTTCAACTCAATCTGACATGAGATTGTGTGTGATTCCATGAGTAATATCAGAAGACATATGTAGAAGTAAGCCATTCAGTGGGCAAGTTACTGCTGCATTGAGAAGTTTGACTCAGTCTGAGACGAGATTGTGTGATTCAATGAGTAATTATCAGAAGGCATATGTAGAAGTAAGTAAGCCATTCAGTGGGCAAGTTTACTGCTGCATTGAGAAGTTTGACTCAGTCTGGCATGAGATTGTGTGATTCCATGGAGTAATATCAGAAGACATATGTAGAAGTAAGCCATTCAGTGGGCAAGTTACTGCTGCATTGAGAAGTTTGACTCAGTCTGGCATGAGATTGTGTGATTCCATGAGTAATATCAGAAGGGATATGTAGAAGTAAGCCATTCAGTGGGCAAGTTAACTGCTGCATTGGAAGTTTGACTCAGTCTGACACAAGATTGTGTGATTCCATGAGTAATATCAGAAGACATATGTAGAAGTAAGCCATTCAGTGGCAAGTTACTGCGCATTTGAGAAGTTGACTCAGTCTGGCATGAGATTGTGTGATTCCATGAGTTAATATCAGAAGACATATGTAGAAGTAAGCCATTCAGTGGGCAAAGTTACTGCTGCATTGAGAAAGTTTGACTCAGTCTGGCATGAGATTGTGTGATTCATGAGTAATATCAGAAGGCATATGTTAGAAGTAAGCCATTCAATGGACAAGTAACTGCTACATTGAGAAGTTCAAACTCAGTCTGGCATGAGATTGTGTGATTCCATGAGTAATATCAGAAGGCATATGTAGAAGTAAGCCATTCAATGGACAAGTAAACTGCTACATTGAGGAAGTTCAACTCAGTCTGGCATGAGATTGTGTGATTCCATGAGTAATATCAGAAGGCATATGTAGAAGTAAGCCATTCAATGACAAGTAACTGCTAAGTGAGAAGTTCAACTCAGTCTGGCATGAGATTGTGTGATTCCATGAGTAATATTCAGAAGGCTATGTAGAGGTAAGCCATTCAATGGGCAAGTAAGTAACTGCTACATTGAGAAGTTTCAAACTCAGTCTGACACGAGATTGTGTGATTCCATGAGTAATATCAGAAGACATATGTAGAAGTAAGCCATTCAGTGGGCAAGTAACTGCTACATTGAGAAGTTCAACTCAGTCTGGCATGAGATTGTGTGATTCCAATGAGTAATATCAGAAGGCATATGTAGAGGTAAGCCATTCAATGGGGCAAGTAAACTGCTACATTGAGAAGTTCAACTCAGTCTGACACGAGATTGTGTGATTCCATGAGTAATATCCAAAGGCATATGTAGAGGTAAGCCATTCAATAGGCAAGTAACTGCTACATTGAGAAGTTCAAAATCTCAGTCTGACACGAGAATTGTGTGATTCCATGAGTAATATCAGAAGGCATTGTAGAGGTAAGCCATTCAATGGACAGTAACTGCTACATTGAGAAGTTCAACTCACATGGCATGAGATTGTGTGATTTCCATGAGTAATATCAGAAGGCATATGTAGAGGTAAGCCATTCAATGGGCAAGTAACTGCTACATTGAGAAGTTCAACTCAGTCTGACACGAGATTGTGTGATTCCATGAGTAATATCAGAAGGCATATGTAGAGGTAAGCCATTCCAATGGGCAAGTTACTGCTGCATTGAGAAGTTCAACTCAGTCTGACACGAGATTGTGTGATTCCATGAGTAATATCAGAAGGCATATGTAGAAGTAAGCCATTCAGTGGGCAAGTTGACTGTTGCATTGAGAAGTTTGACTCAGTCTGAGACGAGATTGTGTGATTCCATGAGTAATATCAGAAGGCATGGAACAATATTGTGTGGTATTGAAATGCGCAGTTGGTGCAGAGGAATGGCTTGTTGATTCTGGGGGACCTTGGACATGACCTTGAGCTGAGACTTGCTCTCTCTTTCTCTCTCTGTGCGTCTGTCTGGTGACTGAGCCATGCTTACATTGTTGAGGAACGTAAGGGCTTTTCATGCTTGGGATTGGTATTGATCGTCTAAACACGAAATTTAGCGGGTTTAACGTTAAGGTGAATGAAGTACTGATTTAGTCCAGGTTGCCATTTGTTAATTTAAAATTGCCAAAGACTCAAAGAATATTTCAACTCTAATTCTGGTCATTTGTATTGGTTCAGCTTTTATATTCATTGTTCATTTTCAACTGTCAAACTTTGCTGTAAATGGAAATAAAGTTGAACTCACATTTATTTAGGTAATGTCTTAGTGACTCAGACTATATTTCTAATGCTCCATGAAGGGAAATATCTTCTCTGTGGAGTTTCATCTTTTGCTGAGTTCAACCGAACAACCTTGTAAATCGAGTTTGGAATGGATGTTGATTGTAGTAAAATTGTTGTATCAATTATCGAGTATTTATCAATATACAATTAGAGAGCTCTGCAGAAAAAGAGCTAAATGCTTGAATGTTTAACCCTGGAACTGGCAGTTGGTTTGCAGACTTACAAAATGTGTAAAAATATTTGTTTATTATAAACTAGTGAATAGGTGTAATTTTGTTCGCAATGAACTAGATAATAGTATATTGTATAATATAAATTCTTAATGTAAATATTTCAAATTTCTTTTGTCGGTTATAGATTGGTTGTAAAAATAGAAAAGGGTGAGGCATAAATAGGAAAGATAGTTGTATGAATAAATTAATAATTTCAAGAAACCCAAAATGTTCTTAATTTATTATTGTTTTAGAAAATGTATTGTTTTGTATTGTTTTTGTATGTTGTGGATTATTGCAAAATATACCACGTAATACAACACTGAAAACAGCTCCTAAAGATTGTACTTTGTTATCATGAAAACATAAATTGTAACTAATAAAATTATAGCATAAAACACATCAATGGCATCGTAACATACTCTCCACCATCTAATATAAGTATAAGAAGATAAATTATTAAATTCAAATTCAAATTTGTTTAATGTCGTAAGACAACTTCTTTTGTTGTATGACAGAGTCACGTACATGCTGTATATACATAGCTTATAAAGTAAAACAATAAGAATACAATGGTTATACAGCAGTAAATATTATACTAAATATTTTTTTTCATTAGTCTACATAATTATTGTAAAAAAAAACTAAAAATGTAAAACGAGTCACAACTTTACAATTATTAGTTTAAATGCGATATACTAACGTTAAAATAATTACGATAACAAGTCCAAGTGCTGCAGACAAAAATAGCATTAGTTACAATGAACGGACAAACAAACTGATCATCACATGTCTTCAATTACTGTTACTGACGTCACGGTTAACATAAAGGAAGAAATAATTACGTTCATAAAGTTTTCAATCATATATGGTTTATATATGGTCATATATGGACCATATGATTACATTGATGAGAGCGAGCGATGCTAATCAACGGAACACCTGTTACTGCCAGTTGAAACATGCTCCAAACAACAGAAGATATATTGAATGCCAGTTTTAGAGTCGGAATGAACTAGAATTTTTATTCAGTTAGTGTCGTAACGATCAGACACTCGTAAGGTGTTAACTATATAATATCAAAACATTTTTAAAAATTCAACTGATGAATGATTTGATGAGGAAATTTTGAGCCCTTGAGTAGTTCAAAGAAGCGGGAAGGTCGGACAACTGGAATCTCGCTCGAATAAGTGTGGTTGAGGAAGTTATGATTATAGCTTGTGCGGTTGTAGGAATGGCTGAGAGACTAGTTTGCTCCTCCTTGTCAAGGTCAGTTCTTTCCACGAATCATTGATCAGTCAGCTCCAACTGACCATGGCGACTCAGTGCTCTTACACTGCCACTGCTATATATGACTACTTCTGGGGTAAGTCTTCCGTTGATAATTTTCAGACAGAAGGAACCATTCATTCGTGGTTTTCCTCCGACATCGCCCTTAAAATTTAATCTGTGATTTATGTAAATTACCGTGCACATTGTACTTCTTGCATTGTTTCCTGCTATAGCAGTGGTTTTCAATGAACATTTTTGGAATCAATCAAGTTTTTTATCGTAGAGAAAAGTGTATCCCACCAGTTTGTCTTGAACATTGAAAGGTGTAACAGAATTTCACTATTTGAAACTGACATTCTGAAAGCAAAGGATGAGGAGATCTTGCCCACTGTATTGTTTAGCAGACTAAAATTTTAATAATTTAGTGTAATTTTTCCAAAACCATAATTGTATAGTGGACATAATCTTCATTTTGTTTAGAGGATTAAGAATTAATATATCAGTTTTTACAATAACCTTTCATACAAAGAAAATTTCATAATGTAATCAATCCTTTGACGCAATACAGCTGCTATGTTACTTGTGTTTTTAACATAACATGGACAATATACGAAGAAGTAGATTGTTGTGAATTAGATAACATATCAAGTATGTGGAAACCACATTGACCACTATCGTACAATATTAGTGCATAAAAATTAACATTGAAACTTCCTCGTTTTATCAAGCCATTTTATTGTAAGTGTTACAGACATTCAGATCATTGGTTGCAGTAAGTCCTTCCACATAACACGGTTCTCAAAACAGATGTTCTACTTGTAACATGTGTGCATAAGTTCTTAATAGAGTCGAAAATATTCTAATACAGTAATAGAAGTACACAGTTCTGACCAGATCTCAGGAAACCGCCTCCTGCGAGTCTGTAGACGATGGTCGATCAGCCGCCAAAGAGAGCAAGTAGAAAGCCGGACAGACAGGACAAGTTGCAACATTGTTACATCATCCACTTGTCCGACGCGTTATGGACATGTGGATATCTTGTGCCGGTAGCAATGTGTCCTTACATGCCAAAATTGTCAAGTTAAACAATTAATAATTGTATCTATGCTTTTTTATCTGGACCATTTACCATGCCTGTAGATGTTGATGACTATGAAATTTCAATTTTGATTTCAAGTTTAAACCCAGCTGTTTCAAAATGTTTTAAATTTTGTCTATACTGCACAATAACAAAAGTTTCACAGGTATTAAATGTAGATCTATACACTTCATTTAGGGAAGGGTGGGGATAATTTTGAAATCCATAAAAAATGATCTTAGATGACATTGTTACTCGTCAAGGAAATTTTTTAATTCTTAACCGTTCAAAATTTAAAATATGTAGGGGTGAGAAGAGTTTTGGAACATCTGGTATGTTTACTATTATTTTGAAAAACCACACAATTTTTCTGGAGTATCTGTATAATTTCATCACTCTGAGGAAATATAAACAACCATAAAAGCAATGCAGTTCCTAAGAGACTGCCACTAAATAATTTCAAAAATATTCGTGTAGAAGCCACTAGTTGTTATTTTAATCAGTTATATTCAATTTGTATACCTAATACGTGAAAACAAACAGCTGATTCGAGAGTTAAATCTAAGATTAGTCACAGTTGTCATATTCCATCAAACTGAGTGAGTGGGTTGTGTGGAGGTGTGGCAGAGATAGTGACTTAACTGATAACTACTCCACTCCCAAACTACGCAGCAGATAATTAACCAATTAATTAAGAGCTTATGTAGTCTTCATCTTTGTAAAATTTAATTAAACAGTCTTATTGTCTGATTATGTATCCATTTTCATATTGGAAGTACAGAATTCCTACAGCTACCGGTGAGTTGATTCATCAATGTGAAACTTTCTATTTCAATATTTTTTTGCTTAGCTAATTATTGTTTTGAAATGATTTGGAGATATTGGAATGTACAACACGTAAAACCAGCTTTAATACTAGTAGTAACTATAAACTGAACGGATTTATATTTTTGTGTACCTACTGTTAAAGAAAACGAGAAGTGTATAATAGCATGGTGTTTATTACTTTTATGATTCTTATAAAATGCCCTTGTGAAACCTAGGTCCATACAATTTGGATTTAGTAAGAACAATGCCATAATAGATGCAGTTACACAGCTTGTGGACTCTATCGTCAGGACTGGACAGGCGTGAACATGTGCTAAGCTTATTTCTTGACCTGTCTAAAGCTTTCGACTGTGTACATCATTAAAGAGAGTGTTCAGATCACTGATGTCATGTCAAATAACGTTAGTATGCTGTATGCCATCACTCAGGGATCTATCCTTGGGCCAGTCTTGTTTCTAATATGTATGTAAATCATCTAAAATCCTCAGCCCAAAATAGAGAATTAATTCAGTATTCCAATGACATAACTCTCTGCATTTCCTCAAAAACCTCTCAAATCTTTCTTAGATCTGAACTCTTGTGTTCAGTTATTTTCTGAGATAAATTTGAAAACAACGAACGAATCAAAATTATATGTCATTACATTCTTCCTCAGCCAGCATGAAAGCATAGTAGAACCTAGTATATTTATAGACAATGTACTTGTTGAAATGACAGACTCCACTACATTCTTGGGAATGCACCTTGATCGAGGTCTTAGCGGGAATAACCATATTGACAAGGTTTGTTCAAAGCTAAAAATCACTAAAAAACAGGCAGTCACGCATTGTGGAATCTTGAAAAAACATGCTCTTTGGAAATCTTAAGAATGGCCTGTTTTGGCCTTATTTACCCTCAATTGTCATATGGAATATGCATCTGGGGGAGTTGTTCCCAACAACAATAATTAGGAGTGTTAAAGCAAGCGATTACAGTAATTTCTAGATTACATTTTTGAGAGTCGTGTAGAAATGCTTTATGGGAGCTCAAGTTATTGACTTTACCTAGTCTGTATTTTCTCGAGGTGATTCTGTACAGCTTCTCAAAGTATACTTTGGTGAGAGGTATGGAGGTTGACAATCACAAGACAAAGGGTAGGAGCAACTATCAACTACAACATCACAGAACAACAGCTTTGGCTCAGCTCCCAAAACAATTCGGTGTCAGCCTAATCAACGGGTTTCCTGAAACGCTTAAAAAGATTCAAAATTTCACAAAAATAAAAAACTCATTTGAAACGTCTTTTGGTGTCAGGTGTGTTTTATTCTGTTGATGGGTTTCTGATGCACCGCTGGGGAAGTTGGAAGTCTGCATAAAATCTGAATCTGATAATAGTGGATGGGTGATTGAATGGTATTATCATGTATGACTGAATATAACAGGAATTGTTTATTTTTGTATAAAATATATTCTGATATCTATATTATAATGACGCTTGCAAGCAATGTGCATTGTCATGCTGCAATAAAGAATCATTATTAAAACTGTAAAAATGGCCGCTACAGAGGTATTATTCAGAAGCCACTATTTTTTAACTGTTTTTCTTACCAAGGAACAGAAAAAAACTACATTCCAATATGAGGATCGGTTTTTGTTTTCTGCTTCTCGAAAGAAGTGTGAGAGTGATAGTGAAAAGACCATTATGTCCCGATCTACTATTTGCTATTTGTTAACCAGGTTTAAATAGAGTGGTGAATGTAACTGCGAACCTCCATGTACAATCCTAATGCAGGAGGTCACATGGGTGAAACTGGTGTGGTCCAAACATGCCTTACTGCACGACCTTGACTGCTACCACAGTTATAACCAATACCTCATACATCAGTGTATGTTTCTGTATCAGAGAAGGGTGTGCCGTGCACCTTGTTGGGATCTTATCTTAATAGAAAATAAAGTGACATGTAAAATGTCAGAACTGATATATTCCAGACCTTTACCTCTGTTATATATGTCAGTGTATGTCTCTAGTGTAACAGAGAACTGGTGTTGTGGTCCTAACAAGCTTTACATCACGACCTTGACTGTTACTGCAGTTGTAGACTCTGCAGGGTACATCAGTGTATGTATGTCTCTAGTGTAACAGAGAACTGGTGTGGTCCAAACAAGCTTTACATCACAACCTTGACTGTTACTGCAGTTGTAGACTCTGCAGGGTACATCAGTGTATGTCTTTAGTGTAACAGAGAACTGGTGTGGTCCAAACAAGCTTTACATAACAAGCTTTACATCACAACCTTGACTGTTACTGCAGTTGTAGACTCTGCAGGGTACATCAGTGTATGTCTCTAGTGTAACAGAGAACTGGTGTAGTCCTAACAAGCTTTACATCACAACCTTGACTGTTACTGCAGTTGTAGACTCTGCAGGGTACATCAGTGTATGTCTCTAGTGTAACAGAGAACTGGTGTAGTCCTAACAAGCTTTACATCACAACCTTGACTGTTACTGCAGTTGTAGACTCTGCAGGGTACATCAGTGTATGTCTCTAGTGTAACAGAGAACTGGTGTGGTCCAAACAAGCTTTACATCACAACCTTGACTGTTACTGCAGTTGTAGACTCTGCAGGGTACATCAGTGTATGTCTCTAGTGTAACAGAGAACTGGTGTGGTCCAAACAAGCTTTACATCACAACCTTGACTGTTACTGCAGTTGTAGACTCTGCAGGGTACATCAGTGTATGTCTCTAGTGTAACAGAGAACCAACCTTAAACTGCAGTTGTAGTCTGCGGGGTACATCAGTGTATGTCTCTAGTGTAACAGAGAACTGGTGCGGTCCTAACAAGCTTTACATCACAATCTTGACTGTTACTGCAGTTGTAGACTCTGCAGGGTACATCAGTGTATGTCTCTAGTGTAACAGAGAACTGGTGTAGTCCTAACAAGCTTTACATCACAACCTTGACTGTTACTGCAGTTGTAGACTCTGCAGGGTACATCAGTGTATGTCTCTAGTGTAACAGAGAACTGGTGTGGTCCAAACAAGCTTTACATCACAACCTTGACTGTTACTGCAGTTGTAGACTCTGCAGGGTACATCAGTGTATGTCTCTAGTGTAACAGAGAACTGGTGTAGTCCTAACAAGCTTTACATCACAACCTTGACTGTTACTGCAGTTGTAGACTCTGCAGGGTACATCAGTGTATGTCCCTGGTGTAACAGAGAACTGGTGTGGTCCGAACAAGCTTTACATCACGACCTTGACTGTTGCTGTGTCTGTGTCTATTGTTACCACAGTTACTACCACTGCTACATACCTCGACCGCACATTGTGCACTAGCAACCCCACCAACAGTGAACTTCACTAGTCCCTCAGAATGTCTCAACTTTTTCTATATTAGATTTCGAGAATGGATTGAGTCTAGGGTGAATTAAGATTTCTCCTGATGTTTTTGCTCTGATTCTTTGGTATTCCATTTTTTGTAAAGATGTTCAGGTTATCATTTAGGTACTGAAAAATAGGTAATGACATTGAATTTGAATTGGATATTGTATGTCATTAACATACCAATATAGTTAAAGCTGGATCCCTTGATGTAAAGTTCTTATAAAACTGTTAGGACTCCTTTGGTTTCCAATTGTCATTGTGCGTGTGTAAAAATATCACACAAACTCATTGAATCCAAGTTGGCATTGGTGATGTTTCAACAAATTTTGTTAAGGTTAGTCTTCATAGGGCCTTAAAATAGGGGATTTATAATAAAGGTAATTTTCACATTTCACGGGATTCAGTTTTATTCCTATTAATGGTGCACATTATATTGAATAACTAATAGTGAGGCTGAAATTTTACGAACTTGTTTAGAAAGACAAGTGATTCCCTTGTTATAAGAACACTTCTTGTGACAAAGTGAAATCATCACTTAATGGATTCTGAATAACATTTCAACTAAATTAGAATTTGTGACATAAGTTAAAGATAGAGAAAGATTAAAAATAGTCATGTTGATATATATATATATATATATATATATATATATATATATATATATCAAGAGCTGGATACTGAACAAGGAAAGAACGGCTCGTATAGTTGTTTGTTTTTATATTAGCAATATATATATATATATATATATATATATATATATATATGACAGAAATGGCAATTTAAAAACATCTTTTAGGAACAAAAATTGTGTTTAGGAAAATACTTGTCTAGTAAACTGGAACATACATAGATTCTTCTTGTGTTTGGTGCTAGTAAGGTCCCAATATGATATTTTATGGTACTAAAATAAAATCAACATATTATCTCCAGGACAGAGAATCCCTTCAACCTGAATACTCAAAGTCCAAGAGCTGGATACTGAACAAGGAAAGAACGGCTCGTATAGTTGTTTGTTTTTATATTAGCAAATTGTATTTGTGCAGTTTTGTTAGACAGATAATATAATATTTATTGTATTTAAACCTGGTGTTACTAACTAAGCGCTTCTGTGTTTCAGAGGAGGACGAGAGCCAGATCTTTGTTAAGTTCTTCAAGTTCCACAAGTGCTATGACCTGATACCCACAAGTGCAAAGTTAGTTGTATTCGATACGCAGCTATTAGTGAAGAAGGCCTTTTTTGCCCTAGTTTATAATGGTAAGTCTACTTTCATTTGAACTTTATTTCTCTGAAAGTATAGTACCCTTATTTGTTTGCTCGAAAACAGTTTTAAGTGACAAAATCCATACAGCTACTGTAAGTTAAGAGAAATTAACTTATTAATTACTAATAATTAATATAATTAAATAATATTAATAACTTATTAATAATTAACTAATGTTTTAAATTTTAATGTAATTTTTTATGAAAATTCAAGATAGGAAAAAGAAATTAATCAGCTAATTACTGTACAGTTAAATTTAAAACGATGTATAGTTTTGTTTATTCAAGGTTTTACTGAATAAAAAAAGAAAAAATGTATTAATTAAAATTATTCTGACCTTGTTTAACATTAATTCGGTGTTTGTTAGGGCACTTCATTATAAACATAACAAGTTTTTAAAATTCAAAAAAGAGCAATCTAAATTTTTAAAAATTGTGGGTGTTGTAATTACATAGAGAGTAATTTGAGTTTAAAATGTTGGCGTAAAAGAGAGTTATTGTAAAGGATACTCTGGGAAAGGAACTTTTGGGAACAGCTGCTATCTGGTCTATTCTTGCCGGAGTAAGTGGGCAAGTAATCGACAATTACTCTAAATATTCAATCAGTGCCAAAGTGCAGTGAGTTGTGAAATTTTCTGGCTATTGTTCAGTCCGCGTCGAGACATAGTTGCCAGTTTCGTTGTTTGGTCACTGCCACCTAACAAATACAGTGTGGAGCTTTACCATTGATATAATTTTTTTAATATTTTTTCCATCAGGTGCATTGGTTCAGCATATTTGCTGATATGAGTTCAGAATTTGTCAGCATACCTCAAGATGGCAGTAATTACATTTGTAATTCTATGCTTTGATGTTTGTTCAGCTGTCTTGCACCTTTAGTATCGTCTGTAGCACTCAGAGAGTTATCCATTGTTTGTTAATATAAAACTGTATATTAGAGCAAAATGTAAATTCCCTTAATTACAGTGCTAAGTGTAAAAATAACTTTTACCTCCATAACATATATTTGTTGTGTTTCTTGCGTCCTTAGATATTTTATTCAGTCGATTCTAGTTTCTCACCCCCAATCATTTATAGGTGTCAGAGCAGCACCTCTGTGGGACAGTACGCAGCAGAAGTTTGTCGGAATGCTGACCATCACAGACTTCATCAAGATCTTGCAGATGTACTACACCTCACCCACCGTCACTATGGAGGAGCTGGAGGAACACAAGCTCGATACATGGCGAAGTGAGTGGTTCTAGATACTTACCACACTTTTATCTCCATTTAATTACATTTGTTACAAAATCATGAAAAAAGTTAGGCTAAAACTGAAGCTCTTAAGTGCGTTTTGTATTTAAATTTTTACTTTTACAATATTGACTTGCTTTTTTAGAGTGAGCTGGAAATACAAAATTCAGTTTTCTCCAAAAGCTGGCAATACGGATTTGTTGTCATGTGTAAAAACGCAAAAATAATTAGTGTTGCCCGTTATTTTTTTATGGAGTAATATTTTTATTAGAAAAAGAGTGCGTTGTAGGGTGGTATTGTAGTGGGTATTGGGAAGTAGTTGATCTCAAGTTGCAACACAGTAATATATGAAAGAAAATTTATGGTATTTGGCTGAGGTGGGGGTTTCACAAGGGGCGGTGTTGGCGCCGATGATGTTGCCTGAGTGATGCCAATGACATAGTGGCTCTTGGAACTTTGCCATATTTTTAGTTTCTCACCGCTACACGTAGACAGGTGTAAAATGATATTTGAAGTGACAGCGAGTAAGCTTCTACGAGGTTTATTCATGTAGGAGTTGGAGTCCATTTTCTTATTGACAAATCATTTTCGTTATCAACATACGGAGCGAAGTGGCAGCCATACAGTTGTTTGGAGAAAGAAAATGGGGAGCAGCCATGTTAAAGGCTAAAGTTTATGTAAACCTGTTTAGCATTTTGTTGATATTGTGCTATTAACAAATTGTGTTTAACAAATTAACAAACAGGATTGTTGAAGCAAGGTCACCATTTTTTTGTTTTAGATGTACATAATCATTAGTTCTGTAATATAAAATTCTACACAAAAAATAATTTCCATTTCATTAGAAATTAGTCAGTACTAATATCCATGGCATGTCCTTGTTCATTTTTTACAGGTAAAAACCCCACTTTGCCTAAATTTTATTGAAATCCAAAATAACTTAAGCTTGAAATAATTTTTTATTGATTTTTGTACTGTCTTGGTATATTGAATTCAATCATTAAACAAATAGTAGAATGAATAATTCATTAATAGCATGTCACAAGCATAATGTTACCAATACATTACATGGTAACATTAGTTAATGTCCAAAAGCATAATGTCACAAATACTATGTTACCAATACCATGTGATAAGCATAATGAAACCAACACTATGAAAACATAAATTTATTAAATAATATTTTACAATGTTAAAACTAACCTCAATCGTTTTATAGTATTCATATATCTGTACATTAATTTTTATTAAAAGTAACACAATGACAAAATAGCACTAAGAAATTTGTCATATAAACTTTGGTCTTCATGTAATTTTTCTTGCTAAAACCTCCTTTCCTCGGACTTTATAGTTTATTAGGTTAAGCTCTCAGTTTACATGAACTGATGTGAATGTTGAGTTTAGCGCCAGTTCACCTTCGCTTAGTGAAGCTTCAGAAATCTGACACTGTCACAGACTTGACTAGTGGAATCTGGAGTCATGTTTATCTGAAAAAAGTCTTTTTATCACTTCATCTAGATTACACTATATTTTGTAGTCTAGGTGTCACTGATGCTGAAATGATGTGAAGAGTTTTCATTTTGAGCTTCTTCGTCGCCGACTAATTTTGGATCTCTTCAGACGAACATGACTTCAGATTCCAGGAGCTAAGTAAATCTGTTACAGCGTCAGATTCCAGAAGAAGGAAGGTGAATTGAAGCTATTCTGAACATTCACATTGAATCAATCCCTCCTACCATAGTTACATGAACTGTGAATACATGAACTCTGTGACTGCTCCAGATGTACTCCAAGACAACGTGAAGGAGCTGGTCTCGATAGGACCCGATGCTTCCCTGTACGATGCCATCAAGACCCTGATACACAACAGGATACATAGACTCCCTGTCATCGACCCTGAGACTGGCAACGTGCTGTACATACTCACTCACAAACGTATCCTAAGGTTCCTCTTTCTTTATGTGAGTATCCATGTATCCTTATTGTCAATGTATTCTTCTATTAATTTATTTACATATATAATTATAATGTGGTAAATCCTATATATATTATTTTTGTCCTGTTAAAAAATGGTTAATCATGTTTCAACACTTTTTCGATTAAGTGGATTGTTCAACATTGGTTACAAAAAGATCAAATGGATAATCTGTCATCATCTTTTGTGTGTGCTTTCTTTATATCTAACAGATATTTGCTAAATAAATATGTTTATAGATATTTTTAGACTGAAATGATAAACAGTAGGGATATCTGGATAATCAAATACTATTTGTGATAATTGCATATTTATTTCATGCTTTGGACGTCCTCGCTCCAAAAGACTAGAGTGGTTTTGGGAATGTTTTTGAAAAATGTCTGTGATCTACAAAAATCTTCTAGAAGATTGTTATATGCATTCCTATGAACTTTTTAAAGCTACCACAACAAAAGAGAATCATAATTTTTTCCTTTAATCTGCTTTTTGTTTCATATTGTCCGTTAACTTTAGAATACACATTTTTTTTCTTGTATTATCCTC
Organism: Homalodisca vitripennis; assembly: GCF_021130785.1. Taxonomy (NCBI): domain Eukaryota; kingdom Metazoa; phylum Arthropoda; class Insecta; order Hemiptera; family Cicadellidae; genus Homalodisca; species Homalodisca vitripennis. The sequence goes on from NC_060210.1 coordinate 185,989,720, forward strand.
CACTGGCTTTTTGGCATTTAATTGGATTTGACCCAAAAATTATTTTAATTCTGGATCACTTACAACACTTAAGTACGTTTTAGCATTTTAAGAAAATATAAGGCTAAATATACTTTTTTCTAAATTTTAATGGATAAGTATTAACAATAAGAAACAAACTGTTGTGATGAGCGAAATATGTTTTATAATGTACCTCTGGTGTGCTATAGATAAACGACCTGCCCAAGCCGAGTTACATGCACAAGACTCTGGAGGAGCTGAGGATCGGAACATTCAGCAACATTGAGACTGCAGAGCCTGACACCTCCATCATCCTCGCGCTACGCAAGTTCGTGGAGAGGAGAGTGTCTGCGCTGCCCATGGTGGACGAAGAGGGGAGGCTCGTTGACATCTTTGCCAAGTTCGACGTCATTGTAAGAATCACAAATATACAAATATAGACTCTTAGTTAACTACAGTATTCTTCTGGATGGTCATGTGGACTCGCTGCTTTATACTGCAAGTGTGTACTTTTGAAAATTTAAATGAAGTACAAACAAGTTTTAAACGTTTTTTTTTCTCTGAATAACCTATAAAAAATATTGAAATTTAAGAGTTTTGATTTGTCAGTATTAATTATATATATCTTTTTTTAATGAGACATCTCCCATAGTAATTCTACAACTAAAAATGTGATCATAAAAGTGCATGAGATTGAACATTGTTGATGAATCAAGATGGTACAATCAAGATGGCTGCCAATACACCTGGCTCTTAGAAAAGAAACTGGAAGTCAGCCACACTAATTTTGGATGAAAGGGAGTCGAGTCCTTTATTGTGGGGTCTGAGCCAGGTTGCGGGATAGCTTTCTCCTACAGGAAATCTCTTGTAAAAGATTGGGAAAAGAGGAGAAGATACTTTAATTGAAGTAGAGCCTCAGGATTAAGGCAATCAAAAATGTTTATTTCTCCTTATGCTAAAGGGTGGGCATCTCTCCTAGATCAGAGTAAGGAGGATATAAGAATGATAATAAGGATGCTTACAGGACATGGCCTCCTTATAAAACACCTCATGAAGGTGGGCCTTAGCCAGACTGATGAATGCAGACTCTGCAAAGAAGCGAAGGAATCAGCAGAGCATATATGGCTAAATTGTCCTGCCATATCCAAAATTCAGAAAAGATTCCTAGGGGCATATCTCCTCAGCCCCAAGGACATCAGAGAACATGAGCCCTCAAATCTGATCAACTTCTGTAAAAGTCTCAGATTCGGAGGATACAAATATAAGTAAGGGAGGCGCTAAGGTCCTTTTAGGACTAAGTGTGGCGATAATCGTCTCTTTCTCTCAGGAAAAAAATATTGGCATAGTGTTAAATACTGCAATTAACAGAAATATACTTCACAATATTATGAAAAGGAACTATTCAACAGTGCTTTAAAAAATATTTGTATTACTAATAAATTAATATAGCCTAATGGAACTCATTACTTAAAGATACGTAAGATGTTATTTCACACGTGTTATGTTCATAACAGAACTTGGCAGCAGAGAAGACTTACAACAACCTGGACGTATCGTTGAAGACGGCTAATGAGCACAGGAACGAATGGTTCGAGGGGGTTCACAAGTGTAAACCTACAGAGACCCTTTACACCATCATGGAGAGGATAGTCAGAGCTGAGGTAAGTCTGATGTGCTCTATATGTGTGGCAGTGGTAGAGGAAGATCTTTGTTCCATTTGCAAAAAGTCATGGTCATATTGGATAAATAAACTAGCACAAAATAGTCACTAGGTCAAACTTAGCATCAGAAACATCCTACTTAAGAACCGCTGAAGCCTCTTTTATGTGAAAGAATTTTTAATATCTTGACAGTTTGAAGCAGACTACCTGTCTGCAATGTGCAGCGGCTGAACTGAGAAACCTACCTTCTTCGTTTTAATGTTAACCTCCATATTTAGACCAAAGATTCCAAAAGAATTCGGGAAAATAATGTATAACACCCACAAAGATACCCCAAAATGGCACTTTGTGGTGGAGTCAATTTTAAAAGATTTTCAAATATAAAAGTAGGTTTAGCCTTATCTCATTTTAAACGTCTTTCTGTATTCACTGATTATTTATTTAAAAAATATTTGTATAAGAAAAGTTGTGTGGTTTTACAGTTTTTTACTATAACTAACCTCTTTAAGAAATGTTAGCAAATCCAAATTTGCATGGAAGGTTACCAAAGAAGTACTCTTTCTAAACATATGTTACAGTTGTTACTTCTCAACAATTTTCAATTTTAACGGGATGGATGTCTGCCCTGAACCTTTATTTTGTATGTTAAGGATGGGATTTTAAAATAAGTTTTAATGTAAGAAGATTAGACTTTTGTAATTGACAAGATAAATAAAAATGTAAAACTTGTGAATTTATTACACTTACAGATTTAATTTATGATATTTGTATTTTCACCTTGAAACAAAAGAAATCTGTCTTTGTGTAAAATTGTACAAACATTCATACAGAACTGAGTCGTGACACTGTCAGCATAAATAACTAAATCATAAAGAATTTTTTGTAATATCTACATTTTTACAACAAATCAAACAAAACAAAAGATTCAAGTTTTAATTTTATTTGGAATAGTGTTTGTGATTTTAACTCATACACTGTGTATCCACGTGTTTGTATACTGTGTATCCACGTGTTTGTACACTGTGTATCCACGTGTTTGTACGCTGTGTATCCACGTGTTTGTACGCTGTGTATCCACGTGTTTGTACACTGTGTATCCACGTTTTTGTACACTGTGTATCCACGTGTTTGTACACTGTGTATCCACGTGTTTGTACACTGTGTATCCACGTGTTTGTACACTGTGTATCCACGTGTTTGTACACTGTGTATCCACGTGTTTGTACACTGTGTATCCACGTGTTTGTACACTGTGTATCCACCACGTGTTTGTACACTGTGTATCCACGTGTTTGTACACTGTGTATCCACGTGTTTGTACACTGTGTATCCACGTGTTTGTACACTGTGTATCCACGTGTTTGTACACTGTGTATCCACGTGTTTGTACACTGTGTATCCACGTGTTTGTACACTGTGTATCCACGTGTTTGTACACTGTGTATCCACGTGTTTGTACACTGTGTATCCACGTGTTTGTACACTGTGTATCCACGTGTTTGTACACTGTGTATCCACGTGTTTGTACACCAAAGGCGATGATGTTGAGTCAGTAATGCAAATAACAAATGTTAATTGAAACGCTCACATGTTGCAGGTGCACAGGCTGGTGATCACTGATGATGATGATAAAGTGATCGGAATTCTGTCATTATCTGATCTCCTTCTCTACCTCGTTCTCAGGCCATGTGGTAAGTGTGTGCTTTCACCATCATTTAGCTTTACAGCTGGACGCTCTTGACCCTCCTCCCCTTATATACTCCCAAGGTCCAAACAGTTTGACTGCCTATAAACCATTGGTTGTATTCTCGATGTGCATTGACCAAATTCGGTAATTCTTATTTAATCTGCTTAATTTTATGAATAGCTCATGTAATAATAGTATGTATATTGCTATATTAAATGATCATTGAACTATTTTAACATATCATATTTGTGTCACTTTTGAACTCTTTTTTTATTTTGTATTTGCCTTACTTTTAAAACTGTATTTTTATACCAATTGATAACTCACAATAGATAGTAAAGGTTGTATTTGTCACTTGTGCAGAATGCGGGTATCTGTATAGTTTTGGTTCAGTAGTTCTTCAGGGCCCACGACACCACAGATTGTTCTATTTATAGCACAGTTTGCTGTCTCGGATTGTTGCAATTTTGAAGTTGACTTTGGTTTTACTTCCACAGGAGATGATGGCAGCGGCGGCATCGAGTTGCCAAGCAACAGCGTGCGGCTGCAGGATCTCCACAGTCAGCAGCAGTCGGGGGAGACGATCCCGGAGGAGGAGGGTGGCTCCAGCGGCGACGAGCAGGAAACCTCTCCTCCCCCGCCATCACCCCCGCCCACTGCCACACCTTCCCTGACCCCCCCACCAGCCCCCACCCACCCGTGGCGTGAGGTCACGGTGTCGGGTGGCGAGTAACACGGACTCTCGTTAATTTATTTGTAGATACAGAGAAAGTTACCTGCTATTTTTAAACCCGTGTAGATCAGTGTAAACTTGACAACTAACAGTGTACCTTCGTTTAAAATTGTACTTAAGTCGACTGGTTATCACCGTAGAAATTGATTTCCCAAATATTATCATGACTAGAGTTTACGCCAGTCGGAAATATCAGTGACGGGATGGTGTTTTATTTCTTCAATACATAATACTGTGATACTTATGTTCTAGAATTATTTTGACAATAACTAATTGTAATGTACAAACCGGTCAGGACCAATTCACAGTTTAAATTTTGACTGTAATACGTTGTGTACAAACAGTTGACTGTTCTCTCAACAGAAATGCCAAAACGGAATTTTCATGTTTGCATTATGTAATAGAAGTCAAATATCACGAAGCAAATTGGAATCAAAATGAAACTAAACCGATTGTTAGCGAAAGAATTCATAGTCAATTTTATCAATATTTTTATAGACTAGTAATAGGAAGTAGGCTTAATTTATAATTCAATAAGAAATATTGATAAGTTTGTCTCGAGTAAGTTCACCTTCAGTCTCAGCTGACGGTGCCACACTGAGCTATTTTGTAGTAATTTTTCTCTAAAGTGACTTGGTTACTCTTTATTGCTGTGTATTATTATTTATAAGTAGTTTTATTCCAGAATATTTCTTTGGAAATGACGAGTACACAGGTTTTATATGTGTATGAGTTTCGTGTAAACAATGAGAACTGAAATTTCCCCCCAATACTGTATATTATAACAGTCTTTGGTTCCTAACCCTTAGAAATTAATTTGAAAAATGTTTACAAGGAACCCTGTTGTGAAATAAATACTTGATTATTTTGTATTTATTATTGATATTACATCATCGATTGAAAAAAATAAATGAAATATTTTTTGTACGTTATTTTTATTTATTTACCCACTTTACCAAAAGAATTGCATTAGCAATACTGACTGTAACACTTTTGCTTTGGCAAAACTGCTGATTTTAGGATTTGTGTGTGAACTTTTGACTGAAGTATTCTTTAGACTTGCATGTTGTTAAAAAGAAGTTTGCTGTTTTAATGAAACAAATTACATTTAGTGTATTAAGAACAGTTTTTATAATATTATTAATACAAGAAAAACTTGATGTGGCAGTTCTGGCCAGAAGTGTCATGGAAAGTTTTCACAAACAACTATTTAAAACACAAATGTATTGCTGATATAAATACAAGCATCTTACCCCTTCAATCTAGAAAGTCAACTCTAAACAAGAAAATTATAGTTATGTATTAAAGTTCTGTTATAGTACATATATTAAAAGATTTATGCTGTGTTCATATTGTAAGAATTAATTAATAATGAAGCATTACACAAAAACATTTTTTGATAAGGTTATTTTTATTTGTAACATTGAAGCGGATTTGTTTTTTGACAAGTAATAAAGATTCACAATAAATGTCATGTATTAGTTGTAAAGCTGTACTGTTACTTAAAAAAATCATACTAAGCCAAATGTTATGTGTAGTAAGGACTCAGAAGTGATTGTATTGTTAAAAGAATTTCAGCATTAGTAAATGAAACGTATGGCAGAAATTTTAATGTCACACAGAGTGATAAATAGCATGATTGTAATGATTTTAAACTAAATATTATATTATTATCACACTATACAGTTTTCTCATCAAATGCTGGTCAAGTCATGTCAGTCCGGGACCAAACATGCAATGGCATGCACTGGTTTATACATCCATGCTTGCCTGACCTTGTATTTTTTCATTTAGTTTGACAAATTTCCACCAGATATCACTCAAATGTTCTCTCAATGTATTTAGATGCAACAACTAACCAAATAATTTCATTTATTAAGAGTAACTAGCATGGTAGTTCTCTTTTTTTTTTTTGGTTTATTTATTATTTGTTTGAAGCATGTGTTTTTATTCTCTAACAGTTTGTTTTACGCTGCTTTTAGTTTTGAAACATGAAAACTCACGTGATTCTGAAGTTGATGAGATGTTGTATATTGATTGTGAATATAATGCAACTAATAGTGATATGATGAAAGCGTTGGAGATAACTGAATTGAAGGTGAAGTTAGTCTTAATATATGTATTAACCCTTTTGATTCCACTGTATGTATATCAAAAATATGTATAAATCCTACCTTTCTCATATACCGACATCTACAAATGACTTATTACAAAATATAAAATGTAACTGAAACATACTCTTGTGTCAATAAAATGAACAATTATATAAGTAGACTTACCCGGAGGATAGCCCCGCGTTCTGATTGGTTGAGAGCAGGTCACGTGATCCAAGATGGCGGCTAAGCCCCGCCCCCTGACGTCACTCCCCACACGCTGACGGGAAAAATTCCCTCACACGAAGGGAATTACATAGCAAATAAACAAGTTGTTTATTTGCTATGTAAGTAGTTGGTTTTTCAAAGTTCCCGCCATTTTTTTGAGGTTAGGGATTTTTTCCCGCGCATGAGGGATTTTTTCCCGCGCATGAGGGATTTTTTCCCGCGTGTGAGGGAATTTTTCCCGTCAGCGTGTGGGGAGTGACGTCAGGGGGCGGGGCTTAGCCGCCATCTTGGATCACGTGACCTGCTCTCGACCAATCAGAACGCGGGGCTATCCTCCGGGTAAGTCTACTATATATATATATATATATATATATATATGATATTAATAACATAATAATATATGATCTTATATCAGTTTATAAGTAACCTACATTAATGATGTTACAGAACATACAAAATGTTCAATCCCTGTGATGTAGAAACTAGATTGATCTTTCTGTACTAGTCTGATGTACGTAACAACTAATTAAACAGTTTATTTATGAGAAAATATGGTACAGGGTAGGTTTACTCCACACCATGTGTTGCGTGACAGGCTTCGCTGAAGTTGCATGCAAAATTTAAAGCCCATAACATATTTATTCTTGAGATGTCTTGCTGATGGACAGATGAAAATAAAAAGAATTATACAGCCTCCAGACAGACAGAAGAGAAAATCTGCCAGCCTACTCAGTAGTCAGATCGCATGGATAGACATGCAAAATCAAAGACTTCAGATAAGATTGTGAATGGTTAGTTAGGTTACATAAAGACTCAGCCAAATTCCATAGAGAGACATGCCTCATGTATCATCAAATTATGTTGCATGCAGCTATAAAATCTATAGCTCGATTCGTTTTGGAGATATCCAGCGAAAGACAGAGACCCATCTGTGATCATCCATTAATAGACTTCTTTGTGAGATAAAAATATGAGAGAACTAACAAAGTAATTTAAATCAAGATCATTTAGATGGTACTGAGAAGATAAATCAGGTTACATATCTTGAGATATAGTTGTATTTTTCATAACTGATGACAGATAGAATGGGGTTATTTTAAAGATATTTATAGAGGTGAATTTATTTACAGTTTCTAGTTTCCCCCCACCTGCCAGTATGCACTGGAGTCATGGATATATATAAGACGGGAGCTTAAGCCCCCCTCTCCCTGAAATTTTGAAAATACATTTAAAAATTACACCCAGTATTTGTTTTAAGCTGGTACACATTTACAAAATCTTAAGGCTCAACAATTTCCCTGGGAAATATCTCGAAGTCCTTATTTTTGGAGAGTATTTTATACCTTCTAAACCACCCAGTGCGTCAGCTCTCTCCCCCCGAAATAATATTTGATATACGCCACTGCTTAAAATTGTTCTCTAACTAAACTCTAACCTATGAATAGCATAAATTTATGATTAAAGTTCTAATTCAATATTATTTTCAAATTAAATCTTCAAAATATACTAAATATATGTGTACAATACATTTTGAATAACAGAAAGCTAAGAATTTTGCTTTGGCTTTAAAGATATTGTTTAAGGTTATCATACATAATGTACTTAACCATTAAGGATTATAATTTCATCAATGAAGCTGTGTTAATTTGTTAACTTCCAGAGAATTCTTTATTCTGCTAGTATTGTGTATAGCATGAAACTGTTTAACTTCTTTGTTGCTCAATTACATGTGAATGATTTAATAACATTGTACAGCCTATACATGCTCAAATGTCAAAAATGTATTGTATTCGGTTTGAAAACCATTTAAGTTCATTTAGAAAAGAATTCATTTTGAAGTGTATTGCTAGAGATTTTTACTTCATGATTTAAAAAAATGTGTTTTAATAGGAATTTTGCTGCACAATACAACTTTTTTAGAATTTTGCTTTTAAAATTCGATTTGGGAATTCATTATTTAGGCATTTGTAAATCAATGTATAGTTTATTTTAAGGTTTGTATTTAATCCACGTGTAACATTTTATATATACAAATTGTAATAGCTTGATTGTAAATCTATACATAATATGTGGGAATGATGTGCTGTATATTTTTACCAGAACATTGTTTTCATGAGAGGTTAATAATTAATCGTAGACCTATTTTGTTATTTGTAAAATGCTATGAATTGAAGATTGTATAATATGTACTGTTATATAATGCAAAAAGAGTATTGAAAGTATTGAAGATATCAAAGTCATCCCTGTATAAATATATATATTTATATATAATATAAATAGTGTGGTTGTTTTTATTTTATTTTAAACCTGTTAAAAGTATTACCGTTTTGATAATAATATGTTAAGTAATTGAAATAAATTTTGAAAACTTTGACTTCAGGTTCTGTTGTTACAATTCCTTCAACCAGTGAAAGTTACGATTTTCCGTTCACTTTATGGTTCAGTGTACAACACAAATCTAATATTGGATGGATCTTCCTACAAAATGAGTATTCATGTTCAACTAAAGTGGATTCATTATCTTATTGTTACAACTTGGCGTATGAGCTCATGACCTTCACAGAGGGCGTTATTCTGATTAACTGGTGGTGGCTGGCCTTGGGAAAATTGTGTAACGCTCTGAAGCCAAGGCCCTATGTGTTAAAATTTAGTTTTTTATGCTCTTTGGTACATCGGCCTAAGGTCTAAACAGTGATTTTTGTTATTATTTCTCTACTTTTGCTACAAGCTTTATCATTAATCGAACTAAGTTTTGCATTAAAGGTCCATATTAGTTGTTGGATAACTGTTCTCTAATAACACAGACATGTATTACAGATCCACGTTTTGATTCTTTATTGCAAGCCACCGATTTGTTAAAAATATTATTACGCTGCACCAAGCGGAAGGTGAAATGGAACTGGAATCAACATTCACATTTACATTTGTTTATCTTCACCACATTTACAATTTAAATAATATATGTAATAATGTATACCTAATAACCCTCGTTTGATATAAGTAATTTTTGTTATTATTTAATAAATATATTAAATAGTTCTGTAAGGATACGTTACAAAGTACTAACTCAAGTTACTCAAACTCAAGATAAAAACTCGGAAGTTTTTATCGTACTGAACAAACCAAAATATGAGAATGTTCAAGTGTAGAAGTTAGTGAAATCACTTAAAATTTAATATTGGTTGATATACCACCATGTTTAATCGCCGTAAAACTGCCATCTTGATTTCACGTCTATTGTGTGGGGGCTAATGGAATTATTTATATACTGCATAATAAATAATATTAGGTTTTATTATGCATCTAAATGTTGTACCGTAATGCATGAAATCAGACATACCAACCAGCAGCCAACACTGCCATGTTGTGATTTCACAACACTAACATCGAATGTGTTAAAAATAAACATTTAGACCTATTAATTGTTAATTTAGAGTTTCGTCATTATCACAAGAGAAAACGAAATAATAACCAAGGATTGTCGCCAGAGGGAAATGGTTTTTGATGCAATGCAGACAAGTGATAGGTGGATCTTGGTGACTTAAGCTGAGACTTTCGTATTGTTTTTATGTCTCCTTGGTTAGAATTGAACTCAAGTTTGGGGCTGTCATCTGGTGGCCAAAAACGGAGGCCAGGATGGTGGTAATTAGTCTGGCTGACATCCAAAGGATGGCTTGCCTTGCTATCACTGGGGCCTTTCCAAGGGTGCCAGGCGCAGCTCTAGAATGTTGTCTCAATCTCGCCTCCCTTGGACATTGTCATTCACGCTGCCGGGCTTCAGTCAGCCTCAGCCTGCAACAGGGGGCACTGCAAAATTAGCATCCTAATTCAGGGGAATGCTTTGCACATGATCTCTAATCAGATGCCACAAAGATTTTCCTTCAACAAACACTTCAGGATTTTTATACCTTCTAGGGAGAATTGATCGCAGGGAAATAAACCTCTTCCATTAGCAGAGCTGAAAATGGTTCATGAATGTCTTTAAAACAAAAGACATGGCACAGATGCTGGAATTGTAGGAGTGAGACCATGAAGGGAGCTGGTGGTCCCTATTCCACAGTCTTTCAGGAAGAAGTAAGCCATAATAGAATGTTCTCGTGAGAATCCATCTGCGGTATAAGAGTAAGACGATTAGCATATTCACGTATAGCCAAGCACCATTAAAGGTGTTGGACTTTTGTGTGAATTGCTATCAAGTTGTTTTTTACTCTTGGTAGAATCAATAATGTCACTGTTTGTTTGATTCTTGGTCATGAAGATCTGACCCTGGGAACAAAAGATCTGATGTCCTGGCCAACTTGGCCTCAGCGTCTAACATGACGGGACATCAACCGCTCTGTGGTATTTCTAGGTGTAAATCCTTTGGGGCTGCATCCAGGCCTGAGAATGAGCAGAATGGTCTTACAGTTAGTTGCCATCCCCTTAGGATGGCATCTGACTTTCTCTCCTTAAGTAGATTGATGTCTTCTCGAGTTATGGGTCTGATTACAGGACATGGTAATCTGAGGAAGCATCTTCACAGAGTCAACATTCTCCAGGAAGATTCGCTCTACAGAATGTGTATCGAGTAGGAGGAAACTGCTGAACACGTGGTCTTTAACTGTCCTGCAAGGGAGCGTTAAGTCATCTTTGGTAATCTGGACAAGTATGGTGAGTTTCCCCACGAGGTCCTGATCGGTTGTTTTTGGAGGTTTATAGAACTGCATCATGGTATACTTCCGGGATGCACAAAAGGCACTCGAGGCTTAAGGGCATGGCAATAGGCCGTCCCTTAGCAGAAGGAGGGATGCTGTGGACCTCTCTTGTAGAATGTGAGCGGGTCTCATTTTTTCTTCTATCAAGGTGAGGGATATTTTGTAACACCCCTATTCTCCCTCTTTAGAGATCGTAACTTGTTAGCAGTGTACCTTCAGAGTTTTTATGGATATGAAATGGTCCAGGAGCGGTCACTCAACAAAGTCTTGTCCCCTTTGTTTACCCGTTGGTAGTGTGTGATGGTCTCTCGATTGTAAACCATTAGTGTGCAACTGGATGGAATCCCTTGAAACAAGTGTCTCACCCCGATACCAGTGACTGTCTATCTATGAATATCGGTCGATCCCCTGACCAAGCTAGTTGTTCCGCTTGTGAGTTTGATATGAGGCGACATCAACGTTGATGAGTTGGCATCAGTTCTGATTAAAGCATTACCATAAGCATTATCAAACCATAATTTCCATCTGCATGTTTGTGTTAAACTTTAATTATTTATCACTTTCATTCATGCTCATCAGAAACAGGATGAGACTCTTTAGTAACACACAAAACACTACTTGTTTTCTAAACTTCTTAGCTTTTTTGAGCTGCCACCTATTTGTGTCGCTTGACCATAGCCTTTAAAATACTTGAACGATTGATTTGCTATGCACCAAATAAATGTTTTCTCAGTTATGGTAATTTTAAGGCAAATTTAATATCCAGGTATTGATGGTTTCAAATAGTTTTATAACATGAAAAGCTACCTTCCCATTTGTCATGTAAAAATGTTGTACCGTACAGGGATTGCATTGAAGGGTGGTAATTATAACATTGTCATGTTTAATACTTTTAGGACTAGGTACAAAATTCATACCATAGCGTTTTATGCCCCCATTTCTTAACATACTGGAAAACCCGTGCACCTGTAAACCGTGTGTTTTGTAAAAAAATTATTTGGTTCATAATTTTATGTATTCTTTTAATGTTAATGGTACACAAATACGTAATATAAAACGTCATTTCTTCTTATGTGAAGTAACTGAACACTGCTAACAAATGGGAGCCCCATATTCAACAGCAGTATCAACTAGAGACAGTTAATATATTGATGAGTTAAACACTTTGAAGAGTATTGAATAATTTTTAAACAATGAAAAAGTACATAAATTAATTGATGTAATAATATAAAATATAATCACACCATACTTAAACTTTGAATTTGCCCAGTTGATTTGTTCAATAAGTATCGTTTAGGTGGAAAATGAACTGTGAAATTGGTAAAACTTCTTAAATAATTTACTGCATAGCCAAACAAAAATAAATTTTTCTATATGGGTGTCATTGAAATTCAGATTTAGGAATAACAATAATTTGGGAGGTAAACACGAATAAAGCATAACACTTCTCAAAATGTATTCCTCATATTTATTTCAATAGAATCAATTTATGAAGCTGAATACAGAGAATATATGGTGATCAGCCAAACATACCATTTAAAAAAAATAAACTAGTGAAAAAAAGAGTTGAACTTGAAACAAACGAAGTCAGTGCAACATCTACGTCTATTCTAGGAGGTCAGTCCTGTGAGGATGTCCTTGATGTAGGTCGAAGGATCAGTGATCTCGTTCAGGAATCCTATATAACAAAGTACTCCACATTACTAAACAATCAATTCTTGTTTTGAAACAAATGCAAAATAATAACACTCACTCTTTGCACAACACAAAATAGTAAAAAGCAATTACAAATATATTATGCATTTCAACAACCCACAATCCAGGGCATAATTAAATTAAGATACTTAATCACTATTATGATCTGAATTAAAAATAAAATATTAACAAGATCATATTGAAAAATGAAAACTGAAAAATTTTGAAATATTTCTTTCATTTACAACTCGGGAGTATGCTTCTTCCTAGTAAAGCAATGAAAAGAAACTTTAAAGTGGATTGAAACTGTATAAACAAAGACTTTCCTAGTGAAATGTAGATTCTATATGATTAAAAAAGTAGGCTTGTCATTCTTTTTCATTAGGCATGATATCAATTAGTAGTATTTTGTATGAATTAATAAGTTTTCATGATATAAAGTGACTTATTTTAATAATTATAATTTTAGGCTATAAAACAAACATCATATTAAAAATTGTAATCCAGTAATTATTACTGGCTATACACAGATTGTAGTTGCATTATAATAGTCTTTATGAGTGAGTTCCAACATTTGTAATGATTTCTTCATAAATGATTAGAGAGGTTTGACATTACAACTTCAGTTTGTGATTGAGTTTACATGTTTCTGAAATTGCACAATTAACTGAAGTGTCAGAGACAACAGTATTGTTTTAGCAAAGACACGGATTTTGTAAATTTATGGCCTTGGAATATTCAGACTGTTCATACCAAGGACGTCGCATAGTTCCTCGAAGGATGCGGATGGTAGTAGTTCCTCCGTGTAGGCAGCCATCAACCTCTCGGAACACCGAAGCAGAGCCTCGTCGTTGTGGCGGATGTAGTCCGCCAGGCTGGTGGGCCATTGCTCCTCACTGGTCACAGTGATGCCCTGTCGGTCATGGTTCAAAGTTAGAAGATGATTCCAGAACTACTTAGTTCTACCACTGAATTCGTTGGTGAAATCAAATTTGACGAAACAACGCTAGAGAAATAAAACTACTCTTAAATTATAAGTTTCTTTCTAGTTCATAATGAAATGTTTCATGTAGAAGTGATCTCTCTGAGGTCTAACATTGTCATAAGACAAGCTTCATCAAAATTTAAAAAGTTTGTTGTGTTTGTAATATTAATCATTGTTTAAGAATTAAAAAATTTAGACCTATATCCTATTGTTTATTACATGATACTCCTTTGCCATACCATTAGAAATAAAAACTTTTAATATTTAAAATAAAATAATTGATAAGTGCATAAGCAAATGTTGAATAGTACATTTCAATAATAGTCTCGAAAGTTATCTATTGAGGAATGAGATCGGATTTACACACGACACGAAGCTGAGCATGAAAAATGCTATAGATACTTCCAATAGAACTTTCAAGACAAGTATTGAATAATGAAAAAAAGCAAACAAATTCTTTTAAAAGGTTATCTGACATTTCATAATAACTATTCTTTGAACATAGGACCTTCAAAACAAATAAAGGAATCACAATGATATATTTATGCAAGAAAAGAGATTTTTACGTATAGAAAGTAAATGTTTGGGAGAGGAAAAATCTTAACTAAGAGAGAAAACAATGACTTTCGCAGATCTCAGCTGTATTGGAAAGAAGCCCACTAACGTACCGAGCAATGAAACATAAATTTCAGACTTCTTGTCAAGGTGCAAGTTGTTAGCATTTAAGGGATAGTTTAGTTGGACGATTTAAATTTATCGTCACCTTGAAGTACTGCTTGTAGATGGTGTCGATGAGACCAAAGAAGACCAGAGTACTCTTGTAGACACTGTAGTCGGCAGGGGTGGGATCGGAGATGGTGTGAGGGCCAGCAGGTGGTGTGACGTGCCGGGCATGTGCCAAAGTCAGCAGACGACGCAGGTGTCCCAGTCGCGTGACGCGCCATCGCGCAGGTGAGTGCAGGCACAGTGAGAGGGTAGCCCAGTACAGCGGCCCCTCCGCTTCGTAACTGGAGTCCAGCCACCGCTCTCCGCTACCACACTCCAGGTAGCTGGCTAGGTTCTTCTCCTCACGCCCTCCACATCGTGTGCTACATAAGGAAATGCACATGAATATCAAAATTTACATTTTTATACAGAATATACATATTGAAATCTTACATCCGATGCCATCAAAATTTTGTTCAGTTGACACCAAGCAGAAACATTGCTGACACAATTGAGATAGCATGAAACAATCAGAAAACTGGCAGCCTACGATAAAGAAGACATATTAAACAATTACCAATTAATGTTTCTGTTTTCATTCTAAGTTTCAGCCAATCACGATGCAGCTGCCCTCCCTTTATCTCATATGTAAAGCAGATATCTATTATTGGCAGTTTCGGTTTAACATCTGTTGACTTATGATGGCTCTTCATAGTGAAGTTGATATATTTCAAGAATTTAGTTATCTTACCAAAGTATCAACATGCTGTGAACAGGAACTCTTAGGTGATACTGATGATTAGGTGATACATATTGGTTACTGTTGTTTTTTGTTCACAAACTTAAACTCGCAACATATTAACTGTTAAATGAGACCACATGAGTCAGCATACTTATTATAAAAAAATGGTCAAAACAAAAAAAAATATAAAGAAATGAGCACCAAATAATAATATGTAAATTTATACAATTTACATGTTTTTTCATACTATAATAAAAAAATACAAATACGAGGACTGTAATGAAATATTTTCAAATATTTGGTAAATATACATTAAAAAATGTCATCATAATCTTATTAACCTTATATGTTCTGTTAACAAACATAGTCCCCTCTTGACTACACTAAGTAAAATGTGTATACTGACGTGTTAATGACGTAGAGAGCCATGTGGAGTAGGTAGGGGATGAGGTGCATGTTTGACTGGGGACCACCACCTCCTGCATCCTCATGGAAACTCTTCTCTTGGGCAAACCTCAGTAGCAGCAGCTTCAGGTCATGGACAGTCGACACATAGCTGATGTCCCTGTATCGATAACAACACAGCCATAAGGGTCAGATAACAGATAAGATGCATAGGACCTCTCCTGCAACTTGTTGCATTTCTTTTATTTGTAGAACCTCAGCTAGCAGTTGTAGCTTCAGTTTTTAAGGTATTGACACATGATGTTCCTAAATTGACAATAGGCAACATCTAATATCACTACGTTTCGAGGATTGAAATCCACCCTCTTCTCCAGGTGGAAAAAACCTTAAGGCATAAAAAAATAAATGTGGTAAAGGACTGCCACTCAAAGTTAAAGTAATTAAGTTATTTAACACAGTGCATGAAATCCAGACTGGAGAGAATTAACCCAAGCAATTTCTTGCAGTTCGTCAGGTATCACTTTATTATTTAACTTTTGAGTGGCAGTCTCTTGCCACATTTTCATTTTTTTTTAATGCCTTAGGGCTTTTTTCACCTGAAGAGTCTAAATTTCAACCCACGAAACACAGCGTTATACTTTTTTGTAACATATAACGATATCAAATATCCTTTACATTAAAAAAATTAAAAACTTTAAACAAAGAATTTAATACCAGACAAAAATACAGGAAACCAAATGTTTTGAAATTTTGAATGACCGATATTTCTCAGCTTTAAATATAGAGTCTGGAAAAAATAGCACAGGATCTAAAATAGATCCTTGTGGAATACATATTAATCTTGAATTGGTACTCTTGATCTTGAAAGGATTAAATCAGTTACAAAAGAAGAAAATAATGTTTTGATACTGAAATAAATAGTTATTCAGAGATATTTAAGTTAAACTGTGGATATAAACCTAAAAAAAAATTAAAATAACACTTTGTGTAGTAGTATGACAATTTTGCTAAAGCCTTATGATAAAGTTGAGTTCATAATCAACATTAAAACAGAAATTGACCTGTGCCCGGTACACTCCTGCAGGTAGGTGTTGTGCCTAGCCAAACAGCTGGCGAAGGCCGACTCTGGAACCTGGGGGCCCCACAACGGTAGCAGACCATTGCAGCGAGTATTGGCGTTCTGAAGGGCTGCAGATTCCCACTCGTCTCTTGCCCGTGCCAACCTGCAGACCATTACATCAGTGACATAACTCAACTAATCACTATCTCACTGTAGCGATATACAGAGAGATATACCATAAAGAGAAATAATGAGACAAAGAAAGACATTTTGAAATACTAAATAGCAAGAAATATGTATTCACAACTTCGAAACAACAGAATTTGAAATTATATTGTACCCGCATTTTAACATATTGCATTGTTATACGTAATAACAGATGTCAAAATACTCTTATTAAACTACTTGTAGTTTTAAATTTATTATATTGTTTTGAAGAAACTGAACCCTTTAAATTCCTTAATGGTTTTTTTATAATTTGAAAAAGTGATCAAAAGTGTCTTATTTTTTAACACTTTTAACAATACATACTTACTTACTTACTGCCGGGGCGTAACAAATCTCAGTCGATTCTTTGCCTCGACATTATTATTATGTATTATTAACATTATTATTATATATTATTACATCTTATTATGTATTATTAACAATACATAATAAATGAAAAAAAAAAACAACATAATATTTGTTAATTATCGATATAATTATCCATTTTTAAAATCATCCAAATCTATATTAACCCATTATGTTGACGCATAAGTAAACGCATATCTGTATCCCGTGAAATGGCTGAAATTAGAATATTTTACTCAGATTACTGGAATTCTAGATACAATTTATTTCATTGTATACTATGCTGTCAGAATTCCCCAACAACATAAAAAATACATACAAGTATATAAGAAATGTTTTGTACAAATTTAATTATTTTGTATTTGTGGCCTTATGAAATAATCATATAATTTGTACATACGAAAAAAATGGTTTTTATAACTCAAACATTAAAATTACAGTACAGAATGTTTTTATCTGCTTTCAAAAACACTTTTCAATTTATAAAAAAACTACTTCGATCATCCTAGAAATTAACTAACAAATGGTTCCATCTGTCTAGACAAATGGTATAAATTGGCTGGTTAATGTAAGCTAATAGGTTAATATGTCACTGTACTTGACACATTGAACACACCTGACAGCACTCATGTGGCAGTCGATGTGCACAATGTTGAAATGTGTCACGGTGCTGTAGCCCACAGTTTTGCGAGCCTTCGCTTCAAAGTCGTCTACATTACATCGCTTGGTGTAGGTGTAGATCCCCAACACTTTGCCTGGCTGGAACTTGTAGCCTTCACGACAGATGACACATACCAACCCCGTCTCTTCACCCAGGTCCTCAATCTGCTGCAGGATGTTGCTTTCCGCAGTCACCTGCAGTCAATTTGTCACAGTTTACCATAATTCGGAAGTCTATTTCAGAAGAAAATGATAATGAATAAAATTTCCCATTAGGATAATTAAGCATAAATAATTCATCAGTACTTAGTCAGCCTTCTAGCACATTTGGAAAATAAAGAAATTATTAACACATTGTTACACGCATCCATGGCAAAATGTCAAAAAGACACATTTTTATTGTTTGGGAAAAGAAGATGAGGAGCATCTACGTTATCATCCCCTACCACCATTACTACTTGTTTTGGGAAAAAAACCAATCTGCAACAGACTTTGATCTGGTACTGATTGAGTTACTTGTGATAGCGGACTGTTGTGCGCAATTTGCTAATAAGTGTATATTTACTTTATTATTTTTTACTATTCTGTTTGCTCTTCAGTATGTCAGTATCAGTTTGTGTTATAGTGGCAGAAGAATAAGTCAGCTGCAAAGTACAAATGTGTGTAATTACAGTACAGCTTGAAATGTTTAATTTTGCAATGTTGAGGGAAATACATATTTTTTTAATTTAGAAAAATTATTTTATGTTAAATCCCATATGTGTTAAAGACTAACAGAGAAAATTGTTCTCATTACTTACTTATATTGTTTGTATAGCTGTTTACACAAGATGTGAGCAAATTTCCGCAAGGTATGTAAAGACGTGAGCAAATTGCCACAAGGTATGTCAAGATGAGAGCAAATTGCCGTAAGATATGTCAAGATGAGAGCAAATTGCTGCAAGGTATGTCAAGATGTGAGCAAATTGCCGCAAGGTATGTCAAGATGTGAGCAAATTGCCGCAAGGTATGTCAAGATGAGAGCAAATTGCCACAAGGTATGTCAAGATGAGAGCAAATTGCCGTAAGATATGTCAAGATGAGAGCAAATTGCCGTAAGATATGTCAAGATGAGAGCAAATTGCCGCAAGGTATGTCAAGATGTGAGCAAATTGCCGCAAGGTATGTCAAGATGTGAACAAATTGCCGCAAAGTATGTCAAGATGTGAACAAATTGCCACAAGGTATGTCAAGATGTGCACAAATTGCTGCAAGGTACCTACTTGTGCATAAACACCAGGCATGTAATAACATGTTAATGACTCGTTAAATTTATTGTGCTTCCATATTTTTATTTTAATGGAATCAAATCTGGAAATTCAAGCCCAGCTGTGATTTGAGAAAGTGTACAAAATCTACCATTAGTGCTTGTATTCCTGTCACTCAGCGTGAGACTAACCTGTCCCTTATCGTTGGTTCTCATGCCGAGTGCTCCCAGCTGTTTCTCTCGCATGGCCATGGCGAGTCGCTTCTTCTCGGCCCGCGTCTGCTCGCGCACCTCCTGTATCCTTGTGGCCACTGCTGCATTGGTCTTGAGCGCTTCCAGCAGATTCTCTGCCAGTGAGCCTACATGTTCATCCGATGAAACTTGCTCCAGCCTGTGTATTATCGGGATACACTCTGCTGACACTGCCAGCTGCACATACAACAGGATAATATAAGCCACTTTCAGACACAGAGCGTACATATTTATTTACGTCAATTGAATTGAAAGTTGTGACAAATATTTTAAAATGCATAGCACAAATGTAACCATATTAGTATTACAAATTATCACAATTTACAAATCATGTTTTTTATTTCAAAATTAAGTTAATGATTTTAAATATGAGTAGATGGACTCATAGGATATCTTAGCGGCAGATTCCCTAAGGCACAAAAACGTTATTCTGAAATCAATTATTAATCTTGTTTTATATGGAAGATTTACTAAAAATCTTTGAATTCATGGGTAAAATCTGTTTGTGCTATTAAATTAAATAAAAATAGAATTTTAACCACAAAGATTAAAACCTTTTTAAATACAACACAACAAGAATAACTCGACTGAACGCATACCTGGGTAGCTTCATGTTGAGTGGCAAGGCCGGTGAGGAACCTGAGGATGTACTTGAGGGAAGGTCGTGAGATGTACTCCTTCCACTCCTCACTGTCGGCCCTCAGTAGAGTGGGCTTAACCGATGGAGCGTGCATCTGTACATCAGGTCACCACATTACACTCTACTTATCGGTGACAGCAAGCATTTACATCACAGTTGTCACTATTTGAGCATGTAATATTGTTAACTTATTGGTGAGAATTATGATAAATAGAACAGGTAAGAGAAGATCTCTGGGAAAGAAAGGTTAAGTAAGTCAAACTGAAATAGAACTTGCAGGATTCATATATATATATATATATATATATATATATATATATATATATGCACTTCTGGTTTAAGCGATTTATATTTTCAACGCCGATGTAGGGTTTACCTTGTTGCCACAATCAAGAAAATCTGTCAGAAGTGTATGTTTATAGCCACTTTACACGTACATGTACTTTATTATAAAGTGGTCTAACACTCAAGCTTTAAGTTCAGAAATTTATTGTAAAGACAAATAAATTACATCAAAACTTAGCGCCTTCAAATAGTGTTTGGCTATTTAATGTACGTAACTCTCGTAATTGCAGTTTATAATGTGCAGGAACTTTTATATTTTGCAGCACTGCCTGGTGGTGAGTTACATCAATGGTCATAGCATATAAACCTTCTACATGGAAAAATACATATATATATACAAATTTGCATAACGATCGGCCACATAGTTTCTGAGCCTATAAAGGACAAACATTCATT
This sequence comes from Homalodisca vitripennis, assembly GCF_021130785.1. Lineage (NCBI taxonomy): Eukaryota > Metazoa > Arthropoda > Insecta > Hemiptera > Cicadellidae > Homalodisca > Homalodisca vitripennis. The sequence continues at coordinate 186,010,520 of NC_060210.1, forward strand.
TATATATATATATATATATATATATATATATATATATATATATATATTGTTTTTAAAGGTGAGGCCAATCCCCTTTAAGTTTCACTCTGCCCATCCTCATGGTCCACTGGCCTGTGCAATGATCTTATCAAACAGAATAAGGCGTAGTCGATACAGAACAGGGTCGATGGTACTGATAAAAAGTGCAATGGTCACAAATGGATTCAAACCTGGACTATCTCTAACTCAGACTCAAAGTCCAACGTTTTAGACCACTCGACCACCGGCATTCCCAGTATAGAAGACAGGAGACAGCAGCAAATTAAAGGTACACAATAACCACTGATATCTGCCATCAGTCAAGGGGGTAAACAAACAAAGTATTAAAATAACTCACCGAAATGTACTCCAAAGCCTTCTCCACAATTCCTAGTGACACTATGTAGTCCTTGAGAGTGTTGCCTTGAGGCGTATGATCAATGCCAGCTGTCAGGTTGCAGAACAGCTCCAACTGTAACACAACTAAACTGTAACACAAACTACGCTTGATGGGCAGGATATTGCCCTTAATATATTTTAGGTGTTGAATTCTTTTGGATTTAATTCTTATTCAACCCGTTGACTATTGTATAAAAAGGATAACCAAATGAGTTAGCACATAATTTTCTGTAAGCTAATTGACGTATTATGACAACTGTTGGGAGTTTTTTTGGACATTTTTCAGTTATCTTGATAGTGCCACTCTGCAAATACTATATCTGTAAACCAATGACAGTTATGACAATGTGTAGATCTATTTTCCATGTACAAATTACGTTACTGCCCATCCGTTTGTTACTGATCAAATACACATTAGCATGAGACTATCTTTACGAACAGGATTCTCATACTCACCAAAAGTTATGACAAATGTACTATGTTCCTAAAAATATTATTCACCTTAATGCTGTTATGAATAAATTTGTCATGTTGAAATTTTCAGGACACTTTTTCTTACACTAACAGAGCCGCACAGAAAAACAAACCTTTTGCTCGTTCTCAGGTGTATGCTCGAGATCAAAGCGGTTGAAGTCGAGCGGGTGGGGGCGGAAGTGGTCAATGAGTACCGCCATCTTGTCGTGACTTCCGTAGGTGAGTGCAGCCAGCACTGTAGTGAGGTGGTGAAGCAGTGAGGGGTTACTGCGTACAGTCGCGCACGTCTCTGTCATCTCCAACAGACTACGAACATGTTCTGGTCCGCCCAGCGTTGTTGAAAACCTGCTGAACTCCTCTGGTGACAGGCTTGATGCTCTCGACAACACTGTCTCCATCACCTGTCCACAAACAGTTTGTGTGAATTACTCTTGTAAAAACAATAGATATACAGTAAACAATACGTGTCGGATATGTAGGACACTCACGTCGAGTATTTGCTGGGTGAGAGTAGTCTGGGAGGGGTCGGTGAGGCACAGCTGGAGGATGTTAAGCAGAGAAGACACTGTGGCCAACTCCGGTCGAGTCAACACCTCCACATTGCGTTTCACCTTGACACACAGGCATAACAGCTTGAGAAGCACCTGGAGCAGTGACCTGGACCGGTTGGTATCTCCGATGTTGGCTAGTCGTTTCAACATCACCTGCAACAGTCAACCACATGAATAAGTTTTGAGTACATACAGTGTTTACCCACTTCCTATATTTGGTAAAGGTATTTTTTAATTTTAACAACCATATCCTGCCCTATGGTACAAGGAGTACATTCTGAAATCTGTTACTTCTGGACAACACTCCCTAGCTGAAAAGACAAACTTAAGTTGAAACAAAGATGTCAAAGGCTCATATTAATAATTATGTTTTCAACATTAGTGCTTTCGAAAACATCAGCACTACCCACTGTGAGTGACAGATCCATTATAGTAAACGTTCTCTATGTTTAAGTTCTGAATCTCTTGCGGAAAGTAATTTTATGAAGAACAATTGTCAGGTTGGTGTTGCACGTATCAATATTGACATGTAACTACTATAATCCCTATAATTTCCACGAACAATGATGTTTGATTTGGGATATTTGAGGTAAATTGATATATTGAATATATAGTTCCAACTTCACAAAACGAATACTTTCACTTTCAGTCCCTTCTTCCTCACCCATTCGCTCCTCTTCCTTTTTTTATTAATAAGCCAAATGTGATTTTCTTTGTGAAGCATACAATCCATAATTTGATTAAAGTTTCTTTCTTAATACATTTTCAAATTGTCTACTTTGACAGGGATTATCTAAGAATTCGAAAAGTAACGTCTTATAAAAAATTAAAGGTAGTAACCCTGATACCTTAAATGTCCACACATCTCACCTGCAGACCACCGCAGTCCGCCATGACATTGGCCATCTTGTAGACCTCTTCATTGTCCACCTCCTGTTCACTCTTGGCAGTGAGAGTCTCAACAAACTCCTCCGTGGCGTCTCCCAGCAGCCCTCTCATTCGGTACACAACCCTCATCACACCTCCTTCTCCACCTTCCGCCACCCAGATCTTCTTGTACACCTGCATTGTACAAGTCATGATCATCAGTTACACTCAACGCTACCTGAATTGTACGCTAATAGGTACATTTATAATAACAACTTAAGTAAAGTTATTACAGAATGTGGACAAACCTCTCTGACGGATAGGTCGAGACTGATGATCTTGTTGTTGACAAGCAGTTCCATACCGTTGTCGTCCTCTAGCAGGGCAACCAACTCACAGTCCTGGCAGATCTTGTTTTTCACGTCTCGCATCAGGGGACCAAGACCCGGCTCATTGCTGTTGTAAGGATTCCCTAACATGCGACCCTGCCAAATACAACAAAAAAAACTTAAATTAGTATGAAATTCATTAGAATAATGACTGTAAGTATGTTTTTTGTTCATATTCTGCTTTGAAAGTTCACATATTACAGAGAATAACCTTACAAAATGGAAGAAAGTAGAGCTTGCGCTTGAAGTTTTCAGTTTTGGTTACTACTAATTACAATCTACAATTAATCTCTAAGCTTTTGTATGAACTGATTAGATTCTCGTCAAATGAACTGATTGCTTTTTATCATGAGGCTAAACATTATGTGTACTTTAATATTGTTTATATATATTCTTAAAATTATTAAATGTATTACTTATTAAAATGATTACTTAGTAAAGCCTATTTATAGGTTTTGAGCATATACTATTGAATAATATAATTTTTGTTTTAGTATTGAATAATAATTTTAGTTTCAATTCAATATAAATTCTTGTGCCCATAAATTGATTACAGTTGCCCTAAATAAACATGATTAGAACTCAAAGTTAATGGAGTTATTATAATATTGAAAATGCCTGAAATCATTACTTGTAGGAAGTCCTCCTGTTGCGGGTCCTTCTCTAGAGTGAGATAGAATTCTCCAACGTCGTTCTCCTCGGGGTAGATAATGGAACAGAGTCTCTCAAACACAAATACAGGCGTTCGCACATCGTCCGGGCTGCACTTCTCCACAGTCTCGATACAGATGGCCATGAACGCTTTAGTTTCTGCCTCTGTGCCTACACAAATTGTATATTTGTCATTTATAAGGTCAAGGCATGTCTGACCCCAACATAAAACACAAAATGATGGATCTAATATAGCACTTAAGAAGTATTATCCTCATAACCTAATATGAATAAATTTAGTATTTAATTTTAAATTAGACATTAAAAACATTAACATTGCATTCAGAGCTGGTGCCACGTAATCTGGATTTTGAGAATGATCTGAGTCGTGTGTGTTGGAATCATCTTACTCTGTCACCTGCCATTCAAACTAACCTCTAGGGTGACATAAGCCATACAAAATGGTAAATCAACTTTAGATGGCTGAGTTTGTTTACAGATTTTTAGCTGACATCAATATAGCTAAGAAGTCAAAATCCTTGGTTGGCATTTGTTAACAATTCAGGTTGGTGATTAGTAATAGCTGGCACACACAATAACTTCATGTAATAGTGTCCAACTAAGCAAAGTAAAATTTTTGTTTGATTTCAACATTTCAATCCATTAAGAGAAGCACTCCTCTGTTCTTGCTCTGTAGTTAACATTCTTTTTTTTTTTTTACTTTTAGGACAAGAAGCTTAGAAAATTGCACCTAGTCCTATAAGGACCTTTGCCCAGCTTCAGGAGTGACAGGATATTTTGGATGGGTAAGGTTGGCAGTAGGGGCCTACTCCTTTTGAGATTCATGAGGAAAAGTTTAGGACTAATCTTGTCATGTCCAACTCCAACAGTCATCTCCCACAGTAGACTAGACCTATCGAATTACCCTTGCACCCCAGAATCTCAACATTTATGGTTAGTGATGTGCTGATGTGTGTACATCTATAAGGTTGCCCAGATTTTGCTGTACCCAGTGTGGGTTTCAACTGGAAGGTATAAATCAGCCAGAAGTGAACCCTCCCGGGAGGGAGGGGGTTAACATTGTTACCTGTAGTCATTTCCTCCAGCAACTCCAACAGCTTCTCCTGGGTCTCGTCTATGAGCCGAGTGCGCTGTACCACCAGCCTGCGCAGGGACAGGTAGCCGTTGAGCACTGCCCCTACCAGCCGTCCCTTGTACAGCTGTTTGATACTGTCCTGCTCCAGGAATGAAGCCATCAACTCTGTCAGCATTTTCAGTGCGTAACCTAACACACCAAAATACAGATGGAGTCGTAAGTCCAGTTCTATTTACTTATTACTCATGTTAACTGACTATTTTATTGGGTACTTTGATACAGATTTTGATGGAAATGTTTATTTAAATTTGGTTTTTTCACTACTTTGATTTATGATGATAAGACAAAATTCCAAGTATCAGATGCAATCAGTGTTGCCAACTGTACATACCAGTAGCTTATATGAATAAAGAAGGTGAAATCACACCAGTGAATGCCATTTCTATATGATGAGAATACATAAATTACCAAAAATCACCAACAGTGTGTAATTGAAATTCCAAATTATTTGAGACAAATAGTGATTTACTTTTTCAAGTTATCATGACTTCTGTAAATCAACACATTAGAAAAAGTATTGCAATTTTACAGTTATAATTAGACAAATTTGTGTGGTGATTCTCTCTGTTTATATTGCTATTACAAAGTATATTATATGCCCACATAAGATCAGACAATCCAAAACCAATGATCATTAATTTAAGAGCCCAGCTGTACAGGTTGTCATTTATTTCATCCCTATAAGAGCAATGTTACCACAAACACTTTTAAGCCCTTATTTATAGTTGTAGATTTATGGGAGTTGTCTTAATTTAACGATATTTAAATGTAGATGTTCTTTTTATTTTTAGGATATTTTCATTAGACATTTAGAAATAAGTTTCAAACATTTTAGTATTCCTTCTCATGACCTGTACACCAGTGTTCCTGCTCCCTGGCCGAGGTAGAACACCTTACTACAGACTTAACAAGCACATATGAAGTTTTCATGTGAGGTATCAATTCCAGTTTAAAATTGTTGAATAAAGGTGGCTCTCCACATTGTGGCCAAATTATCTCAAGATTTTCACTCAGCAATGTTTCAAACCATTGTAAACTGGACAACTTAGATGAATTGTCTACTGCCTGACATTCTTATACTTACTTCACATTAAATGAACATTCTGATCTTTAGTAACTGTCTGTACCCGTAGTATTTTACCTTTCGATTAATTGTGCCATTTCACCAGAATGAACAATTGTTTAATTCAGACACAGTTGGAATATTTTAAGTTACAAATTGAAATACAACACGTGATACGAAAATAGAATATTCTGACCTTGAGCAAGGTCTGAGGTGAGGGTGGTCTCCTCTAGACGATGCAGCTCCTGGATCTCCCTGGTGAGAAGATCAGCCAGGTACATTAGCACACCCTTCACTGCCAGATACTGCTTCCATGGGGACTGCTGGACTAGGCTCTGGTACAGAGACAGAAACTCTGCAGCACTCTCCCCTGCTGCTCCCAGTTCGGCCAGGAACCCAGTTAGCAAGTCCAGCATCTGCAACACACGTCACGTCAACAACCCACACAACGCAACTTGAATATATTTAGGTGAAATTTATAAGTCAATGTGAAAAAGAAAGAAATTATAACGAGAAAGATGTTTGAATGGGAGGAGAAAATAAGATAAACCAAGGGAGGAATGAAAAAGAAGAGGTGTGGGAATAAGTACTAAAGAAAGATGTGGAGACAAAGTATGTTGGAGAAAACTGTTTGCAAATCTGTTTCAGAAGAATGATGTAAACATGCCAAGTGACGTTACCTCTTTCTTGCGCACAGGGACCTGACAGATGCTCTCCAGCATGTTGCACGCTACTTGGCGGGCGAGGCGAGAGCTGGTGTTAAACAGCACACTCTTGAGCCAGGCGGAGTCCGTGAGCCTCAGTGGCTGTACAGGACTGATGGTGCGCTCTCTCCACCGCTTGGCGTACTTCTCCATCAGGTAGTGGCTGCGCACCTCCTCCTGCCATCACATCCATCACATTACTCTCAGCCAATAAACGTGAATACTGTATGTAATTTTTAATAATTTACTTAACAAGTGATGTAATGGCTTCTGTTACGACATTAGAGGTCAAGTTCCAATAATGTAGACATGATATGCTTTATGGTTTGACAATCTTCATTTTCAGAGCACTGTAAAAACTAAAGCTGCGTTTCTTTCCCCATTATAGAAACTAATTTCAGTTATAAACCTAGCTCGGTTTTTATCTGAAACAGAACTCATCAGGACGTTATAAACACCTTTTAGTTTCAAGGGGCCTTGTACTGGGCACCTGTTCTGATCAACTAGCTGTATTATTCAGTTATTGTAACGAATGGCCTCATTATTGCTAGTGGGGTTATGAAGATGGTTGCATGTTTGGTTGATGGAATAGGATGATTTAACATGTGGGATTAAGTAAAAATATTAAATGTGTACTGTGGCAATTAGGATGTTACTTGAACAATCTGGTATCATTAGGACTATACAAACTACCAACATCAGAACCCATAAAAGTGAAACCACCTGATATCTAATGAGGGTGATTTCAGACCAAAAATCTGATCAACAGTTTAAAATGATCCATTGACATGTTTTGTAACATACAATGATAGTGAAATCCTTTGGAACACATTACAATGCTATTTTCAATATTTAATCACCATCTGTGGAAAGTCCACATCACTGATTGTAATAAATTAACTGTAAGCTTGTAATTTATTGTAGCTTGCACATATGTCTAATCCATAACAAGAACCTCTAAAAACTAACTAAAAAACAATACCGTTTTGCAGATTGATACTGAGTAACTTTCTTTAGCCAAAACAGCTAAATTAAAAATAATAGATAGATAAAATGTAAACATTCTGTGGTATAAGTGGTCAATATTCTCAGTCAGCAAAGATGAAGTTTCAGTAGGACATATATCAAATAATGTGGTTAGAGCTCGCTTACATTTTCAAAGTGGAAGGTCAGTCCTCTTCTTGACACAGGAATACTAGAATAGAGCATAGATTGAATATTTTTGCTCACTAAACATTTTGTCAATGGAAAAAATGGTACAGTTTTATAAACAAGTGTATTTAGTGAGCAAATATATTCAACCTATTCTTTGTTTGAATTTGATTTTTTACGATAGCAGGATTGAGAAAGAAACAGGATTTCCTCGGACATTAGCCCAAGAAGAGGACTAATGGTAAATGTAAAGGTTCTCTTCCTACCCTCTTCAAACTTCTCTAACAGATAAAACTGGCAGACACTGACCTTGGTAACTGGTTTGACTGGGGGTATCTCTGCATCCTTGGAGTACATCTTGCGTCGCCACGCCTCGAAGGTGTGATTGGGGTCTCTCTCAAGCCACTTGTTGCGGTCCACATGGACCCCTTCAGTGGGTCTCAGGGTGGCCAGTGCGTCCAAAGTCTTGTCCTGAACACAGTCCACATATTAAATTATTATTGGTAGAACAAAACCACTTTACACGTTTGTAAGGTACAGCGCTAAGTGAAAACCGTAGTGAGTGAGTGAGTACACAAACCTTGTTCTTCTTAGAGCCTGGCTGGTCTGGTTTGATGAGACTCTGCAGTATCTTGAGGCAGGGCAGCAGCACAGACTCCATCACAACTGGGGACTTGTTGTCTTTGCTGGCCATCAGGAACAATTGCATCACGGATCTACCACAGATCATCCCGTAAACAATACAATTCAAAGACTTTCTTTACTGTTCCATCACTAATCTTCTAATGTAAAAAGAATGGATAAAATATTAAGAGTTTTTGTGACATTGTTTAACTGACAGTTTATACCTGAGTTTGAGCTCCCAGCAGGAATCCTCTTTCTGTATGAGAGCAGCAAGTAGTGCTATCTCTGGCCGCACCGAGTAGCCCAGGTCCACGGTGCCGTGTCCCCTCATGGTCACAGAGATGCGCTCCATGATTAGCGAGCACAAGGCCTCGGTGGCCTCCGGGTTGTCTCGTGTAACCATACACAACAGTTGACGCACCTCCTCTTGTACCTGTATACACAAACACAACTAAATATGTATATTTTATAATAATTCATAAAAACTACCCGCATTTGGTACAGACAAAACCAGATGCCAGCCGAACCACATGTTCTAGGAGTGACTGATGACAACATGACATGGATATAGCATGCTATAATGTGCAAGAACTAAATACCAGCCTTTAAATCATGAAAGTGAATAAAAAGCCATATTCACAAAAGCATAGATGTCCAAGGAGGAATAAATCACGAGAACCTAAAGTAAATTCTGATTCCATAAAAAAAAAAAAAAAAATATGGATTCTACACTGCCTGGACCTTACGAGTCACCTTCTGCAGATAAGTCTTTGAAGGGCTTGAAAATTAAGACAGTTATTTTCCTTCTACATCCAAAGCTATACTATAGATTAACGGAACGAACCTTCCACGCTTCGCTAACCACCATGACTGCAACCAGTCATGCTCCATCACCACACATTGTTTGAGAAAAAAACTCTCATGTTGGTAAAAATATGTACAGTCTGCAGAATTAAAGATTTTCATTGGAACAAAGTTGAAGGTCTCTGAATAACTGGATGATATCAAGATCTTTTTACTTCTAGAAGACTACGTACACTGGAAAGATATTTGAGAGACATTCTGCATTGGACTAATATACAATTTCAATATCAGCTGTTTGTGCTTTCTAATGTACTTATACATTAAAAATAACTTTATTATATTGATGGCTTATTTAGACTAACCTGAACAGTTCCCTTGCGCAGGTTGAACTCTACAAGCTCCTGTATGAGGCCCTGGGCGCAAAGCACTTTCCGGCTGGAGGGTGTAACGGCCAGGGCTCGGAGTAGTGTAAGACAATGTTCAGTGGCGGCGCTGGCACAACCGTAGCAGCGGCCTGCACTGGGGTGGGAGTTGGCAGCACTGGCCCCCGGCTCCTGCCTACTGCAGCTGGCCGTACCCAGACCTGCAGTGCTGCCACTACGACCGCCCCGTGACTGTTCTAACTGCACCCTGTCGTAAGCCACCAGTTCTCGCCGGCATGCATGTACCCTCTGTAGTAAATAGTTGTAAGAAGCATATTAAATCTGTATTTGGAGCTAAAATTTATAACAATATTGCAAATGAAACGGTAATCTCAAAGACAAACAAGAAGTTATAATAGCTCCGTTTCTTTCTGTTTGTATAACCCACTAAAGCCTGATTATTATTATTATTTTTACTTTATATAATTGTAATCAATCCAAAAATATTATACATAAAGTAAATGATTCTTCTACAACTACTAATGCTTAATGTGACAACATATAGCAAAATGTATTTATATTATACATTTATTAAAAAACCACTGATATTTAAGTTATATTTTGGTATACAACCTAAAATGATCAGAAGGACATTGAATTTTTTCAATCCATCATTACCTGACAAGGAAGAAAAATGTTAATTTTTTAAATTATAACGAATTTTAAAAATATTAATATTTAAATTTCCTTTATGTATAAAATAATTTTTTTCATCAATTACCAACTTAATTGGAGTATTTAGTCTGATTACAAATTTTGAAATTGGAAATTGATTTTTTATTGATCCCTTTATATAAGATAATATCTTCTAATACGACTACTAGAGTATTAAGACAAAATTGATGAGCTTCATTCAACAGGCTTTCTAAAATCTAGTATACATACATCATAGTATACATATATTATGTACCTGTATGATGCGGCTAAGCTCATCGAAGGAGTTCTTGCAGTCGCCACAGTAGCGCTGGGCCAGCAGCTGTATGGCTCTGTTTACCTGATTCACTACCGCAGTGCTGCTGGTGGCCTGTGTGGTCGTCTCCTCACCACTGCGGTCCAGTCTGTGTTCACTGATCTTCACCAGCAACATCTGCCAACATACACTCATCCTAAGTTACTTCTCACACCATTTCTCTACCTCAAAGTATCATTTGTAACTTTGTCCTAGTTGTTGATTTTTTATATAAGATTTATGGATAGAGATTCTCCATTTCGCTTGTTGGTATGTTTTGCTTTAATCTAACCATATTTGCATAAAAGTTAAACTGAAAAGTAAATTAATTTTTTTGAGAGCATAACATTTAACCAAAATATTTTTAATGTATGAGTGAGTGAAGAAGTAGTCGATATATTTACATCTCATAAGGCTTTGTAAATCTAACATAAGTGTTCTAAAAATTAAAAAGTACTCGCACAAGTGTATTATATCTGAAGAAAGAGACAAAAATTATGTTGATGAATAAAGATTAAAAAACCAAAATTTCCATTATTTGATGTACGAAAGAGCACACACTGTTAAAACTAATTAAGTTTATTATTAATTACAATCTAATCAGAGAAATTACAATTTTTAATTCTACAACTCTTTATTTAAGCTAATGCTGATACGATCACGTACCTCGAGAGTAGGCTTGTTGCCGACCAGCTGCTTGTAGACGCGGTCTGCCTTCTCTAGGTGGCTGTTGATGGTTGTGATGGCCTTCTTACGGTCCTCGTCGTTTTCTATCGGGTCCACAGCACAACACGGTCGCCCTGTCAGTGTGTAGTCGAACTTGGCGTACTTGCAGAACCCACACGCGTGGCACAGGAACGGGTCTTTCTCATCGTAATTTATGGCCCTGATAAACAAACCATGACATATATTACACATCTGCTTTGAAACAAATCTAAAATATTCTCATTATTTCTGGCTAACTGAAATCAGCACAAGCCCCGTAATATTTCTGGAAGTGATCTTAGAGAACCCTACACTTTCATTACTCTTTAAAGTATCATTGCTTATTATTGCAATAATAAGACTGAAATTTGTAAGACTAAAAGACACACATACTATCTTGTATTGTATTCACAGCAATGAGACACAACTAGACGAAACTGATGTTTTCAAGACAAATGCTCACTGTTTGAAGTTTTTTAAAATGTATATTTTAGCAGATAATCAGTTTAAGCGTTGTTAAAATGGAGTACAAAGTGGCTTGCAATCAATATTAGTATTGATACTATAATAATACACTTATTATACTATTGAAATATTATGCCATCTACAATATACGTCACCTTGCATACAATCAGTTTATGCCAAAAATATGGCTTCAAGTGTGAATATTTTTCAACTCCCAATGTCAACATTGTGTTTTTACCTGCACTTGTGACACTGGAAGACGTTCTCTCGCCACAGTTTGCACACACGCCAGGGTTGGCCGGGACAGAGCTGCTGCACCGCGGGCACTGCAGGCTCTCTGAGGAGGCTTGGAGGTTCTCGTAGAAGTCTGCATACTCAATCATCAGGTTACAAGCCACAATCGGCAGCGGGAACTCCATCTTGACCTCTGTCTGACTGGAAACCAGACTGACCTTCTTGGCTTTGTGCCACATTGCTGTAACACACCGAAAATATTGTAAACCAGTGACAATTTTATGAAAACTAGTTCAAATAGGCTAAAACACTTGTTTCGGTATTCAATAATTGGTTCAGTTTTGACCCAAATTTCTAAGAAAGTAACTTGTAAAAAAATTTAAAATGGAATAAATATAATAAATGTCGCTAAAAAAACCAAAAGTAATTACGAGAAGTGTGAGCTGGAGAATTAAGCTGAGAGGAAAATTCCCTTACTTTTGTGTATGGCTAGATTAAACTATCAGGGTACAGTATTGAAATAAATTGTAGGTTTAACAAGTCAACTATTTAATTTTCCATGTGCTTGTTTTTTTTTTATGCTACCAGTCAGATTTTACCACAAGGAGCAAGAAGTTAGCCTTTACTCAAACTTCAAAAACCCGAAGACTGTGATAGGTTACCTGGTTTGTTCTTGAGCTCGACGACCGCCTGCACTGTTCTGTTGTTGTAGTAGATGTTAATCGTGCGCACCATCTTGGTCCGCTTCAGGTCTCCGATGCGCAGTGTGATCTTGCTGATTGTGTGACTGCCCACCAGCTTTACTATCTGAGTGGTCGTGGTGAACTTGGAATCAATCTGGTGAAAACATTTCAACGTTTGTTCATGAATACCACTCAAGATCAATACAAATATAAACTTTTCAAGACATTCTTAGACATCAAAGTAAACTATATAAACCATTAATTATAAATTGCACTGAGCTTTAAGATAAAAGAGTTACGGTCACACTGGCGGAAGTGAAAAATCTAGCCCCAACCAGCACTGAGGAAAACCGAACCAAAGATGAAATAGGTCCGTAATTAATCATTTATCGTTTGTTCCCTCACAGTATCTACTGACCTTGATACTGGACAGTTTGATGCTGGCCATGGGAACTTCAGGATTGTTGCACACCAGACAGGGCTCGCTCTCCAGGTAGAAGCCGTCCAGCTCCACGTACTGAGCCAGGTGGGTGTAAAGGTTGGTGTTGGGATGGTGTGACAAGAGCAGGTTTTGTGTGTGAAGCACGTTCACAGCTTGTTCTATGTACTCGTTCATCTGTAACCATTATCATTCAACACACTGTCAAGTAGCCAAATGACTAATAGTGAGAACAGTAAGCTGCAGTAGTGAACATGAACTACTACTACTGGATCAAAAGATTGTGTTAATAGATTCAAGAGTTACCTTGGTAGAGGCACTGTTGCACTTGATGGAAAAGTAGCCTAAGAGATCTACAAACTGCACAGCCTTGCGTCCATACGCTGGCAGATTGGGCCACAACGACCACATCAGGTCCAGAACTGTCTCTTGCTCGCCCTTGTCGGAGTTCCTGTGATCAAGGAAAGATTAAAACTATTTATCTTCATCACAAACATTCAAGAAAACGTTCAATTGGTAAGTATCTCAACATTTGACTTCAATCACAATTATATCCTACAAGCATACTATTATTGAATTTGAATCATTCAATGGTTTCAATTGGAACATTCAAACCAAATAGTATGGCAACATGTTTGGCTGAAACAAAACATATTATAGAAGACCTTACTTCAGTTCAGTCAATCAAGACCCCAACAGCTTAATGATTTATTTTAATGTATTTGGAATATTACTGCATGCCAATTTTGTTTGGATTTCGGGAATCGGATCTGACTTTTCTCTTGCTCAACTTTTCAATATTCAAGACTCATGGTAAGGTAACTATGAAGAGGTAGTTCCAGATACAGCAATACTAATTCCCAGATGGTTGAGCCAGATATAGTGAAACAACCTCGAGTTGTAGTCCACAAAACATTGTTACATCCTAAATATTCTGTCCTTATTCTATCAGTATGAAAGATAATAGAGCAATTTGAAAGATAGTATCATTTTAAAGATATTAATAATAAACATTTAACAGCTACTGAGCTTTTTTATATAAAGTGTATAATAATTAATTTGCATTTTGTGTTTAAACAATGAATTTAAAAAGCTCATGATTGATTTTCTGATTATTCAATGTTCAGACAGAGTTCTTATTTTCCTATCCCTACGAGCATACAAGCTGATAGTGAGGCCTCATGGAATTAGTTTTAGAATTAGGAAATGGAATTTCAATGAGGTCAATTCACGATGATCCAAGACTCAGCAGATCCCTTACAGAACACATCTTTCCTCATATGACCCCTAATTAAACAGATCGCTTCAATGTATTCTTACTTGTAGATGGCCACCACCAGGGCGTGAGCCTGCCAGCGGATGTTGGTGGTGTTGGTATCCAACAGGAAGGTCCGGATGAACCGTGTCAGTAACTCCCTTTCCACACACTTGTTCAGCTGTTTGACCAGTGCCGTGCAGTTGTTGGCCTCCTCACTATCTCCCTCTTTCTCCGGCTTGCTGCTGCTACTGCCGTTCTTGCTCGACTTGTCATTCTATAATTATGCATTTAATAAGTTAGATCTCACAAGAAATCAAAATGAACTAGCTGTAGTTACATATTGCAAACAGCACTCATTCTTGACACGGAAGATTAGTTACAAATAGTACTATATTGATAAAAAACAAATTTAGTTCAAGGACATGTAAATCAAATAAAATTGTCTAGTTACTGTGTGAAAGTGGTCTGAATGTGTCTCACATACTAACAACTGGTAAACAATAAGAAATGACATGTCGAAACCAGCTGTTTGTATCCCCATTTCTCACTAATGAGCTTCAGTCATGACAAAAAAAAGCCTAATAAATGTTATGTTAATAATGATTGTTGATTTTTGTAATAACTTTTATTTTATAATTTTGTGTTTTCGTTTCTCAAAATAAATAGTAAGTAAATGTTTTATCTGCCTTACAATAATTGTAAATGTAATTTAAACCGTGGGGATTTATAAAAAAAATTCAAACTTTAATTGGCCACCAAATTTGATAGAGTAACATTAGCGACCTCTAGTTTGTGCCATTCTTCTTCTTCTTTTCATAATGCCTTTCAAATGAGGTGTCACTTGCTGCTAAGTGTTCCTATTGAAAAATTGTGGCTTATCCCCTAAATGCCTTATTTGGGGGGGGGGGGGGAGTAGTCAAAAATTTTCATACATGAAAAAACTCCTCATTTGGTCATATAAACATCCTCCAAAGTAAATCACTTCATCTCTATTCATAAGAAAGTTAATAGGAAGGGGGACTTTTAAGAAACCCAGGTATTTAGCTGACATGTGCTTCTCTCAAGTAATAATTTGCAGTTATTCTGCTTCATGGTGAGTGTTATGGTCTTTTTCCCTTCCACTGTTGGATTTTTAATTTTAATTAGTACAGCAGAAATCATGTTTTTCAATCAACACTGTGCTTCTTGATGTATCACTAAGAAAAGTGAGTAAATATTTCAATAAAACAAGTAAGTATATTTTATAATAGATCTAAAACTAGTTATATCATTGAAGTGAAGCAATAAATGACTAAACAGTAGGAGAATACGTATGAGTGGAAGGCTTTACTCACCATGCATTTTGACTTGGCACAACGAAACAATAGGGTCCAACTTTGCCAGGAGTGGCCAAGTTATTATGTACAGGACAGAATCAACAACACATTAATTAAAAAAAAAAAACTAAATAGAGTAACAACTCAATTTCATTACTAACTGACCTGGCTAGCCTGGGGTGTCGGTGGGCAGATCGCACACTGCAGCAGTTGTAATATTGTCTGGGCCACCACTTCGTCCAGCAGACAACTCACCTACAGGATATCTATCATATATAACTCACAATCTTCAAGGACTTATAGTTTATTCAGGAAGATATGATAATGATATAGCCAGGTTTATGTAATTAATACTAATGAGTACATTAATTAAGCACATGTTTGATACAAATACGTTCTCTAAACCCATCTTACAATAATTTTAAAGAAATATTCTGAAATAAACATGCATTTTAACAAAATGCGTATGAATCTGTCTGGTCAGCCTGATGTTATGCCTAGCCATTACACAGTTTACACAAACAAGTTATCAATTACATTGGAATTCAAAGAGAAGTTAATTTGAAAACCCATAAAAATAAAGAGAGATAGGCCTACATTTCGCAATGTAAGAACAGAATGCAAAACACTTGTATCATTATAGAGCCATAATGAAACAATTAATATTATCAACCAAAAAAACTATGACTTTAGCAATTTGTAGATATTAATATTATAGATGTGGTCATTAATAGTTGAAATATTTTTTTAATCTATATTACTATCCTTCTATTAGTATCTACTTGGAAACTTTAACCATTACATAGGAAACAAGTGATTAGATTCATTTTCTAAAGAAGTGGTACATTATTTACAAGACAGGTGGATTGCATTTTTAATGAGAGTCCACAAATCTTACATTATAAGGGCATCTACTGAAAGTTCGGCCTTTGTTCTAACGTGATCTCAGTCCATTTGAAGCTTGCTTAAAGAATTTTCTTAATAGTAACTTCTGAAAATATAAATGTATCCTAGACTTCTAAGAAATTAACAATTACGAACTTCAATTCCGAATCACACACGGTTTTGTGTCAGGTGCGTGAGACAGGGATCACAATACGCTACCTGCAGAAGGAACGAGAGGATAGTCTCATGCGTGAGACAGAACATCTGCCAGTTGATGGTCCGAGATGAGGCCACCTCCACACAAGCCTTGAGATGTTCTATCAGCTCCACCAGAGCGTCGTAGGACAAGGAGAGGCTGAAGGGGTTGTTACCTCCGGCCGAGAAGCCTCCGTTGTCACAGCACGCTTGTACTGCCTGCAGTAACACAACTTCCATGACTCTTCAAATACATTTATCACATCTTTTTGTTGCAACAATCAATTTACCACAAAATTGCCTTCAACTTACCTAGTGAATATTTGATATATATATACATCTTATAAAGCAAAAATTATTCTTACAAGAGTAGACCTATGTGTGTTTTATGGAATTACTAAACACCATTGAAATAATTATGACTTTATAACTACAGTGTTGTTATATCCAATCTGAATGTTTTTTATTATCTCTGGTGCCGATTGAAATCCTATCATCATTATTTGAGTTTACTTATAATTATTACAACTTAAACATTGTGTACTACTACTAATCTGTCTACTTTTATATACAGCATTGTAGGCTATGTTAGACATAGTTTTCATTAAAAAATGTTACTGAATCTCAGAACAATCAATATATTATTCTTTAAAGCTGCTTTTCATACTCTTCTGTGAAATTTGTGGTACTCTGACTTTATGAAATTTAAAGAATTTTCAAAAAAATAAATTAAGCACATCAAAACTGTAAAAATTACAAGTGTTAGAATACAAGTAACAAATTTGATGTAACAGTGCATTTTAATTGGCAATAGCTGTGATAACTCACAAATAAATTAAAAAAAAACGTTGTTTTATTTATTATGTTAATACGTGTCATTACGTGTTGATTTTTAAGTCTTTTTTCTACAACCAGCAAAACCAACACAAAATATAAATTTTCACTTTTAATTTTTTACATTTTACTAGTCCATTTATACTCAATATAATGCCTAAGCTAAATCCCTTTAAAATAGAGATAATATTTTTGGATGGTCTAACAGACTATCAGTAGAGGTTTAAGAGAATGGCAGAAAGTACCAGTGTCGCAATGATTTTACTTAAATCAAAGCCAGGCTTAAAAATAACTATTATAATTCAAAATTCCAGAATTGAGAATCACTTTGTAAAAGATTTGGAATTAGTTTGCGATTCAAAACTGTTGGATTTGACCATTACTAGCCTCTGTAGAAGACATAATTGACAAACCACAAGTGCTTACTTTGATGTGGGAGTTGAGAGAGTGCAAGTCCCGCAGCTGCCGATACTTCTCCTTGGTGCCACAGATGAAGAGGAGCAGCTTGCGCACATGTCGCCTGATGAAGGGGGCTTGTTGTGTCATCATATACTCACACAGGAAGAAGAACCAAGCCTGCAACAGAGTATTCACACTTACACAGTTCCATCACAGACAGACGATGATGCTACATTAATGTGCTCTAATTTGCTTCCAGAAATTAATTCTGCTATGATCAACTATATAAAAGACAGGTCTAAACCTCTGGTTTTCCGCTAATGGCTTACAAGTGAATGAAGATAAGAATGTGCATATTATTTTTAGCTTAAGGAATAAGTCTGTAACTAAATCAGCCAAACTACTCGGTATCAACCTGGAAACACCACACAGATGTTCTTTGCACCCAATTATCTAGAGTAATATTTTTGTTAAAAAAACTACAAACTTGTACCAGCTCCACCTTGATAACGAAAGCATATTTTGAGATGTTTCACTCACATCTTTTGTATGGAACTCTTCTTTGGGGTAACTGAAGTGGTGCTAAAGAGGTCTTCCTATGCCAGAAGAAAGCATTACGCACAATGTTCAATGTAAGTACCCCTGACTCATGTAAAACCTTTTTACAGATCATAATATACTTACTGTACCCTATATTTTTATATTTCAAAGTTTAATGTATATTAAAGAAAATTTAGACATACTTTACCTTAGAAACTAAAATCGTGATTACTCCACCAGATATTGAAACCTTATTGACTTAGAATTTGCTAGGCTGACTAAAACCCAGCACTTCTACTCCTATGTTGGTACTAAATTATTCAATAAGCTACCTGTAAATGCCAAAGACGTCTCTTGTAAAACATTTTAAAATGTTCTGCTTAAATGGTAAAAACAAAAAGCTTTTTATAATGTTAACAAAATGCTTAGGTGTAATATAGATAATTTATTCTCTTAAACTTTGCCTTTGAATTGTAGTATTTACCATATGTATGTAGTATATATATATATATATATATATATATATATATATTTTGTACTGTTGGTGTTAAATTGTATATATGTATAACCCTTCTGCTATAAAGACAGTCATTACAATGTATTTGTGGGACGACAATAAACATTCTTAAGTCTTGAGACCACAGTATAATTTGTTTTAATTAGAAAATTCAAATTATAGATGAAACTTCCTCACAGCCGTGGACTGACCTGTTCAAAGGTGATCGGTGCACAGGAGTACCTCTGGACCTGGTAGGGCAGTCTCAGAGCCATCTCTGTAAGCAGGTGTGGGTAGTCCTTGAACACATCATTGCTGTGTCCCTTGACGTACTGCTTCAGGAAGAAAGGGGACATGTCGGGGGGTGAGGAATTCAGATGGGGTTTGAGCAGGACCCCGCCGACACTGCTACCTGCTTCCTCCCCACCGGACCTGAAACAGGGAACAATCATCAGAAAGTAAACCCCAGCTGCCTTTCATATACTTGGTGAAAAAATACTTTACTTCCATTTTCACAGTCTGTTTTTTCCAGGATAATTTACAAAAACCTTATGACACTTTCATCTTATTTTGTATGAAAAAATATCTCATAGATACAAAACACCGTTCTGTCAGAAAGCCTGCAAAAATAAAGTAAGCAATATAAGAAGTTATGTTAAGAATATAGCATGTTTTACTAATGAGCAAGTCTTTTGACTAACAACTAACATTTAGAGCCCTATAATGGAACAAGAATTCCCCCTTTGCCGACTTTACTCTCTGATCATATACTTGTCATAACAAAATCAATAGTTGAACTTTCTGAATATACACATTAGCCACAATCATCAGCCTCTTATATGAGTTATCTAAAATATTTGAAAATAAGGGATCAAACTAGGATTGGCACAAAACTTTTTCGTTGTTAACAGCTAATTATTGATGATGAATGATTTGGAAGGATAACAGAATTACAGATGGTTATTTTTCTACACATAATGTAGCTATGGTGGGAAGAGTTGATTCTGTGAATGTTGAGTTAAGCTCCAGTTCACCTTCCTCTTAGTTCATCTTCACCTAGATTACACTATACTTTGTGTCTCTGATGTTGAAACGATGTAAAAAGTTCATTTTTATCTTCTTCATTGGAGACTTTTTTTGGGTCTCTTCAGACGAACATGACTCCAGATTCCAAGAGCTATGTCTGCGACAGTGTCAGGTCAGATTTCAGATGCTGCACTAAGCGGACGGTGAACTGGAGCTAAACTCAACATTCATACTTCATACTTGTTCCAAGTATATCAGTCAGACTTACCCCTTCCAGTAGGAGAGGAACTGCTTAAGCAGCTGTAGACAGTAGTCTATGACTCCAGCCTGTTGTAACATGGTTGCTGTCACCTGAGAGATGAAGCTGCAGTTGTCTGTGTTGGTCTTGCTGCTGGACTTGGATCTTGACATCATCACACCTATGGAGAACATAGAAAAGTCTTTGTAGTCTTAATGTCACCTCTGACAATTCATTTTTCATTTCATTCCATGATACTATTGGATATTTAATCTATTACAATAGGATTTAAAATAAAAACCAGTGTTTCCAAATCACACCATGCTGAATACCAATCCTAAGTTTACTTACTTAAGCCTTAGAGCTCAGCAGGCCAATACTTATGTCGCCAACTAATATGTTACAGAGCTCACCAGTGCTCACAGATTCACCATCAAGTAGGTCTCAAATATCGTCAAAATGTATGCTTATTTCCATATTTTGAATGTTTAACCCACCTAATACACCATTATTAAAAATATTCTACAGCCACTATGACACTGACACTCGGATAATAAAACAACGGAAAACAATATTTATTACGATATATGCTGCAAATAGTGAAATATCAATTGAATTCCTTCTTAGGCTGAGAGGTTACAGCACTTTCCAGCCACACCTGGGTAGGGATTACAAATCTACTGGTTTACACCTGTATAAGAGAATGTGTGTGTCCCCATTTTATCATTTTGTTTCACAACTGATATGCTTCAGCCACTTAATCCTCCGACTTATAATAAGAAACTCTCAGAATGATACACTGGTTTTTTTGTCTTTGCGCAGCAGATTTTTTGGGTATTTTAAAAAAATATGTGCTAAATGCTAGTTAATAAGTGTTATGTACTACTTTTTGGCAATATGCATCCATATTGGTGTTTGATGAATTCTTTGGGCAAGAGGAACATCAGATAATGATGAATTGTTTTCACTGCCACTATCAATTTTCACAACCCAACTCACATTCCACTGGTTTATAATCATACAGACTACCTGACAACAAATATGACAAAGAAATTTCATCATGCTGATATGCTAAATTGCAGATATGCCACTTTTATTATCAGATTTTTATTTTCCAATTTTATCCTATTATTACTTTTATCATCCAATAGTTCACATATATAATTTGAACAAGGATCGCCCATTTCACAGCATAACAATCAAGTGTAACCAACTAGCCAACATAATAACTAGCAACGGTTGCAACAAAGATCATCAAAGTCGTGCAACGTGTCACCAACTGCATAGTCCGTCAGCTGTTTGCTGTGTGGCATGTGGATCGATATCAGCTGACAATGGGTAATATTATGAATATAAACTATATAAAATGAATTGGTATTTATGAGTAGAGGATTCGACTGGTGCAAGTTATGTCTTTATAACTTAAACGGTTTTCACGTAATAATAACAATGGCTGTGCTGTCTTTATCAGTTCACAAATGATATTGATGAACGTCTGTGCCGTCGGTCATCAGTTGGAGGGTTAACCACAGTTACAATCAATAACTTTGTTACCATTTTTGGTTTAATTTTCAAGGAAGGTCAATGCTGCAGTCAGTCACAGTTTTTTGTGGTATTCTGTTAGGGGAACCTACTAGGCAGACCATGTTTTTTCCTTGCCATTTTATGCAATCAAAATCCATTAAATTTGAGGAAAACGTTCTGAAAGTTCTGTAATTGTAACGAAGTTCACAACCAGTCTCAAGGCTAGGGCTACCACAGTGGCCATCATCCTGAACATTAGTATGGCCATTATGCTATTTTAAAAATTAGTAGATCATACCTTACTTTATTTTCACTTATTATTCTTTATCTGAAAATAACACACAGTTGGCAATAAATTTCAACTGGGTTGTGATTTTAGCTAACAAAAATCTGATCAACGAACACTTTTACAAGTTCGGTATTATCTATTGCAGTACACATTTTAATATGACATGGAGAGCAAAGTAGGAGTACATTGCCGCAGATGTATGTGTAATGCATATAGAAACATTTGACACCAAGATGGTGGATCTAACTTGGTCTACTGCTGCAATAGGCCAAAACGTCTGATACTTTCTGGACAGTTTTGGTACTCAAAAGTACCAAAAGGTATAAGTAGCAAATTTAATATTCAATACTATAAAGAAGTACCTTTTAATAATTAAAATAAGCAGCACTGATTAGAGTGGATAAATCAATGGCTTCTTGAACAAACATTTTATAATCAGAAATTCTGATTTGGGTTAGATCATGGAGCTTGAGTTATTTCACTAACACAAATTACTCTCCGATGAATCCCATGATGATCAGGATTATTTCTTCCTGCACTGTTTGCCTGCAAATGCCAGAGATAACAGGTTGATGCAACAACACTACAATTACTCTACGAGTTTAGAAATAACTCACTGATGAGCCTCATGATGACCAGATGCACTTCACGCTGCGGTGTTCGTTTGCACACATCAGAGATGTCAGGCTGCCGCATGGACAGTTCACCGATCACAGCGGTCAGCAGGTTCTCCAGACAGGCTCGGTCTCGTTCCTCATTACCGTCCAGGTCTGACGTCAGCATCAGAACCACCTATGACAGAATGTTAAATTTTAACTCTTTCTTACTATAATTTTACCAGTTCTAACTAAGCAAATGTTGGTATAATTAAAATTCTTAATACATTTTTATGGACACTTTTCAGAATTCACATTGTGATGTCATAATATTAGCTTAACCAAGAGCCATTTTGCACTGAATACACACACATTGTGGTTTGTCTTGAAGGCGATTGAGGAATTTTGTAGAAGAAAGTGATTGTCAGCCATGCTAATTAAGGTAGAGGTCAAAATAAGATCGCATCAAAAGGTTAAAAAATATGAAACAATAATTTTGTTCGGAGATCACGTTTTTTCTATTTTGATACAAGTAAAACTGACATCAGACATAATTATTAGTTATATCACAAATAGATAAACAGACTGAAAGTCAGCACTTTATGGGTTTGAATTGAGTCAGCTAATTCTGATTTCAAATTTATTTACGTGTCTGAAAGTTAGTCTTGGTGGCTGGCGTGGGCTTTTTGTCTTGTTTCCATTTTGTTTTTGTTGTAAACACAAAACCATTTAGCAAGCTATATGGGACTAATTGTTATCGATGTCTAGGTAATGTACTTGATGTCAATTGAGGTATCTGTACTTTTATATCGAACTGGAAATAATATTGTTAAAATAGCATGTACATTATTTTTATTTAGTATGCGCTTTTGTTTCTGAATGCGTAAAAAAGGACTTAAATTTGATACTTTTACTTCTAATGAAAAAAAATTTAACAAACCTAAGGCTGTAATTAAGTTGTTCCTTCTTTAGTACACGTACAACACAAATATCACATGTGTGACAACTAAGATAACTGACCTGCATGAATGGTATTGCTCGTACTCCCCCGACCTCACTGAGTCGAGGTACAAATTGTATCAGCTTCTCCAAAATGCTGAGTCTGAGGTCGTGGAGTTTGGTACCTCCCTCGTTGTCCACCTCAGCTTCTGCCTCAACACCGTCAGGCTCCTGGTTCTGTAAACCACAAATAGTTCTAAATTGTATACTTTGAAAAGTGCACAAATACTAGTGCACACGAATAAAAAACTATCTAGTTAAATTTCACCACACTTAAATTAGCACTTGCCAAGTGAACAAATGTACAATATACTGGTACAGCCTTACTAATTAATTAGCTTTTTAAAT
Organism: Homalodisca vitripennis; assembly: GCF_021130785.1. Lineage (NCBI taxonomy): Eukaryota > Metazoa > Arthropoda > Insecta > Hemiptera > Cicadellidae > Homalodisca > Homalodisca vitripennis. Next base: position 186,034,212 of record NC_060210.1, read on the forward strand.
CTTTATGAACACGTTTAACAAAATTATTAGTCTATAACTAAATCAGTTCACAATAGAGTTAAAAGAAAAAATTGTCTGACAAAAAACAAAGAGACACTCTTTTTGAAGTTGTGCAACTTGTAAGATACAACTGCAGCTATAGCTCCAATGGAAAAAATAATATTACTAAAACATTTTTTTAGGTATGCTTACTTATCATTATCGACTGCATAAACTTTGAATTTTTTATAAAATCTCCCTTCTCAATATTTAATAAATATAGCCTAACAAGCCCGAAATGTATCCAAAGTAGGTCTAAAGCTAAATGAACCCAGGGGAAAATGAACAAAAAACTTTGTAACACCTAGCAAATGACTAAAAACATGGACCTAATGGTATTCTAGTGTTTTTTATTATCTGTGTTCATGCAATTTTAGTTTATTACTTTTGGGTGAAATAAAAATTAATAAATTAATATTTTAATTATATATTTAACAAATTAATATTTACAAACATACGTAATACAGTATGTTATAAAATGATGTATAAGCCGTTTTGAAAATATTTGCTTTGTAATGTAAAGAACAAAAATTACATTTCAGAAAAATATTAAAATTTTAAAATAACAGAAAATAAATACTGTATGGGTAATCTTTAAATGACATCTTACAGGGTTAAACTACTGTAAAATACCTTTACAACTTCCTAGTGGCATTCTTCAATTAAAAAATTTTAGGTGTTTTCAAAAAGTATCGCGAATTTTGTGTATTTTCAAAAATTATTTATTTATTTGTGAATATCTATTTTGTCCCCTTCAAAGTAATCCCCCTGGTATATTATACACTTGTGCCAACATTTTTTCCAATCTTCGAAGCACTTCAAAAAATCATTTTTTTGTATCTTGTACAGCTCCTCCTTCGATGCCGTCTCTATCTCGTCAATCGTGGCGTAGCGTCGTCCTTTCATGGGCCTCTTCAGTTTCGGGAACAAGAAAAAGTCACAGAGGGCCAGATCTGGGGAATACGGTGGCTGCGGTACCATTAGTGTGATGTTTTTGGCAAAGAAGTCGCGTACAAGCAGCGATGTGTGAGCAGGGGTGTTATCGTGGTGCAAAAGCCAATTTTTGTTTTTCCACAAATTTGGACATTTCTGGCAGATTGCTTCGCGCAAATTGCGCATAACTTGCAGGTAATATTCCTTATTCACCGTTCTACCTTGTGGCAAGAACTCATGATGCACCACGCCCCTGCAATCGAAGAAAACTGTAAGCAAAACTTTCACATTCGACCGAACTTGGCGTGCTTTCTTCGGTCTTGGTTCGTGCGGCAGCTTCCATTGAGATGATTGAGCTTTGGTTTCCACGTCATAACCATAAACCCACGATTCGTCACCAGTTATGACCCTCTGGAGCAAATTTGTGTCGTCGCGGACAGATTCCAACATCTTATTAGCAATGTTCATGCGATGCCGTTTTTGATCGAAATTGAGCAATTTTGGTATGAATTTTGCGGCGACACGTCTCATGCCCAAATTATCGATTAAAATCAAATGGCACGAGCCAATCAATATGCCTAGGTCCTCGGCAATTTCTCTAACGGTGATTCGACGATTGGCCAATACCATTTTCTTCACTTCATCAATTTTTTCGTCTGTTGTTGAAGTGCTCGGGTGTCAGGCACACTCTTCGTCGTTCACATCTTCTCGGCCTTCTGAAAACATTTTGTACCACCAATAAACATTGCTTTTGTCCAAAGTAGCTTCTCCGTATGCTACAGTCAACATTCAGAATGCATCCGCGCACTTAATTTAGTTTTTCACACAAAATTTGATACAGGTCCTTTGTTCTATTTTTTTGAATAGGTAAAAATCGAAGACATACCAAAACACGTGCAAGCAAAGCAGCTGTCAATAATTAACTGAACATTCAAAATGGGCGAATCGTCAATAGAAGGAAGAGACATATGTACCAACATAATGCCACAAAAAAATCGAAATTCAAATATACGTAACCCGCGAAAATTCAAAATTCGCGATACTTTTTGAACACACCTCGTACAATTACAAGATGCTATGAAATCTTTTCTATCCTGGTGATCTTTTCTAAATAATAATTAAATTTTCTTATAATGATGGTTCATAAAGTGCTGAGAAAAAAATAACAATTTTCAAGGTAACAGTTGGAAACGAACAATCTGTTTCAGTTTACTTAGAGATTACCACAGCGATCTACATGAACACAGCCAGCAAACTTGATGGCCAAAACTAGGAAAGTACCTGGAAGCCGGCGGGGGCCCCCAGGGAGCTTGTCTCACTCCGAGCTCCCACCAAGTTCTCCTGGATGTTATCCCCATAGGCTGAACTACGGCCAGACATGCTGTAGTTGTGTTCTCCAGTGATGCTGTCCACTCCACTGCCTCCGCTCTCGCTACCACCCTGTAACCGCAGATGTTGTTTGTATGTCTTTGGTAAAACCAATTCCTCTTTATTTAGAACAATTAGGAAATCTAGACTGAACTGGTGAAACTGTAACTATTTGTTAACTCGCCTCGAAGGCATTAATTAAGATGATAGGAGAACAAAGAGGATCAACCAAAAAAATATATAAGCTGACAAGTAATTTTTGTAAAAATGATCTTGTGTAGTGATGTATTGATCTTTCTCATAATTTGTAGGTTATCCACCCAAAATGAATGTAGTAAATCACTGGCAGAAAATATTTAAACGGTCTGAAGAGAATGAAGAAACGTTGGGTGTAGAGCAGTCAGTACTTCTGCTTGTTAATATTAGATGTGATTAGAGATAATATACACTTCTGGACAAAAGTTTGGCGCCAATATTGTTTTTGTATAAAAAGTGTATTACAGATTTATTAAGTAATGTTAATATGAATATTTCTCTTTAATTTTGTAGTGAGGAAAAATCATACAATTATAAATTACAAAATCCATTTTATTCCAAATATTTGAAAAACATTATACAGCATCATATATGGTAAATAAGATAAATCTTGTTTTAGTAGGACTACAAATTATTTTGATGATCTGGTTTAATAATTCATTGTTTTTATACACATCTCATGTTTACAAATTTTGTTCTTATTACCACTTGGAGTCATCGTCTCATTACAGTAATAAGATATTGAATATCTTCTTGTGCTAATGCCTTCCACTCATCAACAACTGTGTTTTGTAAGGCAGCAAAGTTGATGGAACGCTGTTTCTGGCTCTTAATTAAAAAAAAAAATGTCTCATATGTGTTCTATAGGAGTTCAGACACTTTGGTGGCCCTTCCATTGTGTCTATAACAACCTCCCAAAGGTGGGAAGATGAGGAAATAAAACATTATCTTTTACTCTGCCTTCTCCAGATGCGCTGACATCTATCTAGAGAAGCTAAACAAATTCTGGTCTCGTCTGAGAACCTTCTTCAAATCATTCATTCCAGTTGACATTTTTAATTGAGCAAATCTATGTCTGGCCATTTAAAGACGAGTGGTGAGGAGAAGACCTGCGGTAGGTCTTATGCTGCTCTAATCATCTTCTCTGAAACATCTACGTACTGTATGATTCGTTATGTACCCTGCAGTTGATTACTGGTCTATGATTCTTGATCTGCCCTCAACTGGCCTTCTGATGTCATGTACTGTTTCTAGAAATCACCTTATAGCTCTCCTAACCGTTGAATGATGTACTCAAAATATCCTACTCTCTTAGCAAGTGTCCCTGTTGATTCAAACATTTTCCTTAGCAGAAGTCAAACGATAATGAACATCAATTTAAGTCTACATACTGAAGAGCTTATTGATTTCAAACACTAATAGCTCCCTACAATTGAAGCTTGTGCACAAGAATAAAAAATGAGTTAAGATGAAAAAACTGCAAGAATTACATTTATTTGGAATTTGGACAGCAGATTATATAACAAATAAAAAATATGATAAGGGAGAACTTTATCAGAAGTTTTAGTTTCTTTAGAGGACACTCTTTGATTAGTGTATTAGCCGTGATAACAGGTCCTGCACAATTGTAATTGTTAATTCTCGGGGTGGTGCGAAACTTTAGTCCAGGAGAGAGTTAATGGATGGTTAATGTCTTTTATTTTGTTTCTGACCGAATATGGATGAAAAGTGTACTACAGACAAAATTAGATGGTCACAACTTCAAGTAAAGTATTTAGGTTATTTTTGTACCTGTTCGGCCGGGGAAGTGCGCAGCGTGCTGCCGTCAGTAGCGGCTGTGGAACCCTCATCATCACTGGCTCCGGCACTGGCCGTCGTGTCTGAGAAGTGACCGGCCTCCTGACTGCCTCCTGCAGGGTTCTGTACTTGCCCCAAACTCTGGGTAGCCAACACCTGTAAATTCTATCATTTGTAACTTTTAGTAATTGAACGATACAAATGAGGGTTTTTTAATGATCACATCTACGTAACCTGAATATAATTTAATTAATTGATACAGTGAATAACGAAATTTGAATCTTTTATGATATCATAATTAAAAATACAATAGACACAATAAAAGTGTCTGGTTTTGACACTCTTTGTCTTAATTGTGTAACACGTTAAACATAAAAACTCTTCTCCACAGCACTCTTTCCTCTCTGCCTTCTCTATTACACAGTAACAAACAACGTAGTTACATTACTACGATGGGTATTTTACAAATCTTAACATACCAGAAGACATTTAACAACCTTCTTTTCACCATTACATTGTTGGTTTCTTATTAGTGCAAATTATTATTATCTATCTATACTTCCACATTGCCGTTCGTTTGTATTATTTTTTAATGGTTTTTGAAACGAATAGCTTTTTACAGAGGAAACATTTTTTAATGCTAATAATTCTAGATAGAGTATTATATATATGTTTTTAATAACAAATTATACTAGTTTGTTACAACCAACGTAAGTCTTTTCAGGAGTTTTTAATGACATTAGCAACTTTATTGACAGGCGAGTGGATACACAATATGCTGGATTTAGAACCTACTCAGGTCATGGCTCTACATCCAACACTAGGTGAAGACTGTAAAAGAGTATTACCTGCAGTGCAGGACCAGCCAGATTGTGCAGGTTGGCCAGACCGTGTGTGATGCTCTGCAGGTTGGCGGCACCCTCATGGTCTTGCAGGCTGAGGGCTATAGCCAGCTCCACCATGGTCTCGTCGTCCGCATCAGGGGGGATGTCCAGTAGTGGGGGGAACCCTCCGGCTCCCAGTAGCACCTCCATGTTCATCGGCACTCCGCTAGCTGCTCCTAGATACAGTATATGTCACTATTAATGTAATTACCTACACAAGTTTACACAATTGTCAACGATGATACATGACCTGACACAGCACTAAGGAGAAAATAAAATGTTTGGGAATTTTAATGTTTCAGTCCTTATACAAAATGGTGTAATGATCAAACTGTGGTTATACAGGGTGTCCTATGAGTAACCTTTGTTAGCGAGCTACGGCTAATGAAAGATTTCACCAAATTTTCTAAAAAAGGATGGAAATTAAAGCGAAACTGGTGTTTTTATGGCGTAAAGATAGTTGTTAAATTTATTGGATATTATGTAAAATGAACTGAAAAATTTGATAAAATACGTCCTGTAAAACCAACCATTTCTGAGATATCAGACAAAATATGCAAACTTCGGTCTCGAAAAGCATGCTTTTTGTTTAGATTTGAAGTACATTAACTTCATTAAATGGGTAATAAACACGCAAACTTTATAACCAAAACTTATAGATTATGTAATTCTGAAGAGAATAATGTAAATTAGGCCAATAATAAAAAAACACAAAGTTTAAAAAATGTTGTTTAATTAAATCAACATATACAACAAATAAGACAGAAAATGCAATGTATATGAAATCTATTACTAGCTGTAGCTCGCTAACTAAGCGTTTCCGGAGATATGTTTATAAGAAATTTTTTCATTATTTTGATGAGAAGAAACCACCTGAGAATTTTGTCGGGTTATTGTGGGAGACCCTGTATTGACAGCAACTCAACTTCTTAACCCCTTGCGGATCGTATTGTTTTGGCACGCGGACACGAATTAATTTACAATCTACGGCCGCACGAACAGCAATGGTGCGCCACAGTATCGCTCGCTATCGTGTACTAGAAAATTCGGCTGTGAAGGTATTTGTTCAGATGGAACATGGGCCTGCTGGGGTATCCGTGATGTAGGAACGATAACACGCGAGCAAGGTTCCAGGGTGACAGGAATGATATCTGAATCATAGTCTAAATAAAGCGGCTCGGGCGAAGCGATTACAACATCCGGGCCATTGTCTAGACTAAACACGTCAACATGTACGTCTGCGTCTTTTTGTTGTGTCACTAACCTCAAAAGTATTATAATAACAACTGAGGAAAACACCCAATCAGAAGCGCTAAAAACCAGAGAGTAAACTCATATGAATGATTTTTCAACTTCGGCATACAACTGCGATCTGTAGGATATTTATAAAACTTTTTAAAACTCTAAACGTAGACCGTTGTTAAATACTCTTAGTTGACAAGTGAAGACGATCGCCCGATCTATCAAACATTAAAAGAACTATTTGGAGGGAAATTTAAAAGCAGACCGCTTTTGCGACCTGAGCTCGTCATCATGCCGTTAGGCCCGGCCGCTGCGTGACGAGCCCAGCTCGTCAGTGCTCCGCAATGGGTTAGTTAATACGTCTAAATTACGCAAATGTCTATTCCAATTTTTTTTAAATCTTTAAATAATAAGTTTTGGGCCACAATCTTGATCTTAATTTCTGCATTCAATTATATAGTACTTGTTATATAATATTTTATTTTTGTATATAAATTGAAATAAAATAATATAATTTAAATTAAAAAATAAGAGGTTTTGTACTTTAAATTCTAAAATAACTTGGTTGTATAAAACATTTCAGAATGTTATATTGCTTATTAATTAGCCGAGGGTAATATAAAAAGATATTTTAACTAGATATATGTACAAGGTACCAAGCTTAGTTGCTCTAATACGTATAAGGTTGAAGAGAGTGGACTATATTAAAAAAAAGCATAGACACTGCTACATGATAAAGAGGGAAAAGCACAAACCCTAGAATAAAATAAGAAACAAGAACATAGCAATGTATTGTTGATAGGTTAAAGGTCACCTGGTTTTGTTACATCAAACCCACCTGGGCCTAGGATGTTTTTTGAGTACAAATCTACTTCAAATACAAAATTAAATCATCAATAATTCTGAACAAATATAGTGTAATAATGTTTTATTAAACAAAATGTTGTGGTGTATTAGGTAAATACATCTAATAGTTATCATTTTGCAAAAATTATTATAATATGTAGTAAAACGTTTTGAAAAAGCCTATTACCATTTTGAAATTATGTCTCTTATTTGTACCACAACTATTTTCACAATTTTTACCTGTTTCATAATTTTTTTTCTTTGAGGCTGGATTCGTCATACAGCATTGGTTTGTGTGTTTGTGCCAATAAATAAACTTACCCCATTTTAAACATAAATAATATGAACGAGCAAATATTGACAAAGTTATATTAACTCAAAGATTCTATAATGTCTACTTCAAAATGTATATAGAATCTTACAAGTTTTAGCTATGGTTCTCCATAAAAAATGAAGAAAACTAAATAGAATTGTTATAATTTCTTTAATACTTGAATGTTGCATCAAAATCAAAACATGGACTTTTGTTTTGTTTTTGATAATATTATATCCAATATAATATTTTATATGTATAATATAATACATATAAAATATTAATATTTTGTATGTATATTATATTTTTTACAAGATTATATCCATAATGTTGTAATTATTTAAAAATAAAAACACACTTATACATTTAAAAGGATTTTACAATAGTGATTTAAAAAAAAGAAAGAAATTCTAAATGTGAAAATAACACATTGGTATTGAATTCTTAGTTTCTTCTTGCACGGTTAGGGATTGCAAATATATATTTGTAAATTTATTCCATGATGACACTGAATAATACTGAGCACATGCCACATACCTGAGCCAATACAAGTAGTTACAGTGTACTAAAATAATCTCAAGGTTTAGACCTACTCTTCACAGTTTTCTAAACATTTATCCAATAAACAACATGAAGTAAAAGTCTACTATGGAAACTAATTAGGAGCTTGAATCAGTCTGCAATTATTTTTCAATGGGTTTTTTGATACAGTGAATAACGAATTTGAATCTTTTATGAGATCATACTTAAAAATACAATAGACGCAATAAAAGTGTCTGGTTTCGACACTCTTTGTCTCCTAATCAGACAATGGTAGAGAACAAACCAGCATCTGGAGCGAGCAGGACCATGGGCTCCACGGCATCCACCTCAAAGTGTGCCTGGTCAGCCTCAGAGGATTCCTGGGATGGCTGGGATACTGGGCCTGCTTTCTCCGATTCTACAGCTCCTTTACAACAAATTATGGTACTTTCAAATAAATTACTTTAAAACAAGTTCAATACCTTATTCGTAATTTTATTGTAAACCAATGACAACATAACCAAACATAGAAAACAATACAATTGAAATAAACATTTTAAACAAGTATTGATTTCAATGGAATACATTATATATTAATAAAGTATTATTGTTATTCCGCACTTTAAGGATTATATATATATATATAATTAGTTTTCTGTCTGAAAAGTTAAGTTTGACCATGAAAACCATTGAATTTTAAGATATTTTACACATGAGAAGAGCTATAAATTGATTATACATGTAATTTTATCTAAATGTAACAAATTTTAAAGCTCTAATATCTCAAATAATAAATCTGTGAATAAATAATCCAATCACGTATATTTGCTAAATCAAAGTTTTTGTCATGATTTAAGCAAAAACCTTGTATCCTACTTAGAAAACAAAGGTAAAATCATACTTGCACGAATATGAGAGTGCCTTTCAGTTGAAATAAACAAGTAAAGGAATACAGTACATATAGAATACAAAAATAATATTGTTGTGACTTGTAAATCATTAATATATATTACGAAAAATTATAAAAGACTGCAGGCAATGGATCACATGGCTGGTCTTTATCGCTAAGTTATGACTGGCGATAAATCACACGGTTGGTCCCAAAAGGGTTAAAACGAATACGGCATAAAACCTGTGGCTTTCCATCACTAAGAACCTGAGAGTTGATGGAATAAATGTTTAACCATATTTTAAGGTACGCTCTTTCACGCGAAGATAAATTGGGTTGAAAGCATACTACTTTCTTTGTGAACACATCTTATACATATCACCAAAGTCAATAGCTTGTTATAGAAAACGTACCTGGCGTACTGCAGTGAGGAGGACTGGGGATGTAGACTCTACGCCGCTTCAGCCTCGGCCTCAACACTCGGATGAATGCCTGCTTGGCACTGAAGCTGACACTGGTGTCCTGACACAGCAGCAGACTCAGGTACAGTCTGACAGCCAGTGAGACGGTACTGTCGCTGCTATCTACCAGAGTGAACGCATGGATGATCTCGACGATACAGTGAGCAGCAGCCTCCACGTGGGTCAGGCCTGACAACATTTATTCATTCAATTTCCCTACTCTGAGATTCTTCCAAATCTAATCGGACTTTAATATTAACTTATGTTATGTGAGTTTCACTTTTCTTCTATGCTTATAAGAGGCTATTTATCGTAATGCAATTAACTAGTAAATAGTATTTTTTTCAGATTGTTTTACCATGACTCCCAGTTTCTAGCAGATATTAATCTTATTAAGACAATCTTTGGAATGAGACACTTCTAAACATTTTTTTAACTACAGAGCACATTCTTCAGATGAAGGGGTATAATGTTATTGTAAGAAATTACATTTCAACAGAAATTATTCTGTATTGTTCTATCTATAGTTATAACTACATATATGTGTGTGTGTGTGTGCGCGCGCGCGCGCGCGCGTTCATTAATGTTATAACTAGCAGAGAACTACCCAGTTTTAAATTACAAGTATATATTTATAAATTTCTATCTTCATTAATGAGCTTATGGTTCTTGGAGTATTATACTAGCTGAGATATTTATTTTTAGTGAGATATTTTTTATGTACTTTTATGCACACAGTTCCCATTAAAACAAAACTTGTACATCAAACTAAAAACCCCTGTTTTCTAATCCGCATTTTATTACATTTTTGTCTTTTCTATACTTTACTAAAATATGCCCTCAAACTTATCCATAACATTACAAAAAATATCTATATTCTCTGTAAAACTAATCTATTAACAGGTTACCTGGAACGCAGACTGAGGCCAGGGCAATGTTGGAGGGCCGAACCGCATGTAGTTTCCACAGTATGTCTGTCAACTGATAGAGAAGTTCCTTTGAGTTTTCTGAGCCCTTGATTTGTGTGTCTGCAACAAGACAATTTAGATTTTAAGAATTACTGCTTTGGAGAATACAATATAATTATTCCAGTGCTGACTTTTTTTATCAATAATACTGGTCACCTACTATTGTCCTTACTTGGTCAACTCTCAGTATCAAAGATTCAAATTTTAAGTACTTTGTACTACTTGATTCGGGGTCTGAGAAAATTTACACCTCTGATCAAGAAAATTGCAAACCTTGAAAAACCTAAACAAACAATGAGTACCAATAGAGATAATGGAAACATATAATAGTCTAGCCATAGTCAACTGCAAGTGCCAAATTCATTTACCATAACAGGGTTGCTACAGGAGTCCAATAATGAAATTCCCTGACTTTTCCCTGATTTCCAGACCAAATTTTTCATTTTTCCCTGACTTTTTTCGACGCAATCCCCAGGGTTTTTGGCAATTAATGGGTGAGCCAGCCGAGCCACCTCGGCTGCCTGCTTCATGCGCCGCGTCGTCTGCAGGCTTGGACTCGGCGCTGCGGCAGTAAGTTTATTTGTGTAAAGGGATTTTATATTTTTCCCTGACCAACGTCGAAATTCCCTGACTTTTCCCTGACTTGAGACCGGATTCCCTGACTTTTCCCTGATTTCCAGTCCTGTTTTTTTTTCCCTGACTTTTCCCTGACTTCCCTGATTTCCCTGACCTGTAGCATCCCTGCATAAACAAATGTACGATCTGAGCCGATATGCGATCAATTGAGTTTTGTGGCTAGAATGTTGTCTATCAAATCAAATCAAATCAAATCAAATCAAAATTTCTTTATTCATTGGCACAACATTGTACACTGAATGGTGTCATCAATAGCATTGTACATCTAAAGTATTATTATTAACTATATAATTTGACATGTTCTGTATTTAAAATTCGTTAAAACTATAAAGAGCCTTGTCAATGAGAAAATATTTTAATTTTGATTTGAAAGTTGATAAAACATTTTCTGACTTTAAATATTGAGGTAATTTATTATAAAATATTGTGCCCATATATTGAGGTTTTTTGCGGAAAAATTCTAAATGATGTGTGGGAATGGCAAGGTCATTTTGATGCCTGGTATTGTATTGGTGAAGTGTACCAAGCTGTGGCAAATTGGAAAATCTGAGCTTTACCGATAATATTGTTTCATAAATATACATACCATACACGGTCATTATACCTAATGAAATAAAATGTTCTTTTGACGATGTGCCTGGTTTAAGTTTAAAAATTGATCTTACTGCTCTCTTTTGGATTTTTAAAATTGAGTCTAAATTTCTAACTGTTGTGGCACCATATATTGAAATCCCAAAGGAAATAACGGAATGAATATAAGAAAAATAGACTGTTCTTAGAGTTTTGACATCACAAAAATTTCTTAATCTATTTAAAGCATAGATGCCTGAAGCTGCCCTTGCAAGAACACTTTCAATGTGAGAGCTCCAGTCCAGGTTCTCGTCAATCGATAATCCTAAAAATTTTGAATTTGCTACTTGGAAAATATGGCTATCTTTATTTATTGTTACTGTCGGCTTGATTATTTTTTTCATTTGTTTGTGGTTAAATACTATAAAGTTTGTCTTATCAACATTCAAAAGTAATTTATTTGCTTCAAAAAATTGAGCCAAAAGTGATAAGTTAGTGCTGGATGACTCCTCCACTCCCTTTATTGAAGGTGCAGAAATTTTTAGGTTTGCGTCGTCTGCATAAAAACAAAGTTTTCCAGGTTGCCTGATTTTAGGTACATCATTTGTATAACAAATGAAAAGTAAAGGTCCCAGTATGGAACCTTGAGGAACCCCATGCTTCACATCTGAAATCGAGGATTTGTAAAGTTGTTTATACATTGTCCCTTTGTTGTGGGAGAAATATTCCAATTCGACAAATTGTTTTCTATTATTCAGATATGAGTTTAACCATTCAAAAGCTTTACCTTCTACGCCAATTTGTTTTAATTTAGACAACAACAAAACATGAGAAATTGAATCAAAAGCTTTGCTCAGATCCATGAAAACTCCAATTACCTTTTCATGATTATCTATGGAGTCAATAACTGATTCAAGAAATTCTGTGGCTGCGGTTAAAACAGATTTTCCCTTTTGGAAACCATGTTGATTGCTGTTAATTATATTGTTTTTTTCCAAATAAATTTTAAATTGATTGTAAAAAGCACGTTCAAAGATTTTGGAGATTGATGGAAGCAAAGCAATGGGACGATAATTTTCTACGTGGGTTCTGTTCCCTTTTTTAAATAGAGGTTTAATCTTTGCAATTTTCAATTTTTCTGGAAATATTCCTGAAATAAAAGAAGAATTTATTAAGTGAGTGATAGGTTTTATTAGCGATTTCCTGGCTTTCTTAATGAGAACAACAGGAATGTCGTCATATCCAGCACTAAGCTTGTTTTTTAGACTGATCATAATTTTCTCTATATTTTCTTCTGTGACTGGCTCTAGTCTAAATCTAGAAAAATTACAAATAGGTTGTTGTTGAACTGAAGGTCCTGTGGAGCTTGACAAATTAGGCAGTATAGATTTATCTACTAGATCTGAGAAATATCTGTTTATAAATTCGCTTAAGTTACCAGGGTCTGTACAAAGTTGATTTCTAACCTTAAGCTCTATATTTTTATTACTATTGTTGTTTACACCAACTTCCCTATTAATCATCCTCCAGACAGTGGCATTAACATTCACAGACTTTTCCAACTGACTATTAAGATATTGTTTCTTTTGATGCAGAATATTTGTCTTAAATAATTTGTTTCTTGATTTTACCTCACTATAAACAAGTGGGCTTTGAAGTTCTCTAGCTAGGCTACTTAATTCAATAATTTCTAGCTTTTCTAATCTGAGCTCATCTGTTAACCACATATTTTTATTCAACTGTTTTCGACTTAAGGTTTTAGGAAAATGGAGGTTAAAGTAGAACAATAAAATACTATGAAAAACATCATATTTTGAAGTAACAGGAGCTAAATATAAGTCTGTCCATGATTCTTGTTGCAATGAATACAAAAATGAATGTGTGTTTAAATCTGAGAACTTTCTAGTATACATTTGAATGGATTCATTGGGATGAACAGTAATTTTACTTTTATGTTTAATAGGGGTATGTAATAATGCTAAGAACTGCCCATCATGGTCTGAGAGTTGAGTATTAATTCCGATTAGTTTGATAAAATTCATATTAATGTTGGTGAAAATGTTGTCTATAGTTGTGGCTGATGACTCCGTAATTCTAGTTGGAAATTTTACTAAAGAGCACATTCCATTAGAAACTAACAAGTTGTTCAGTTTCAATGCACTGTTGGATTGTCCCATCATATCAATGTTTATATCCCCCGCTATTAAAATGTGCTTATATCTTTTGTCTACATGTTCCAATAAAACTTCCATACTTTTTAAGAATTCTGGTTCATTTTTTGTTATGGGATTTCTGTACAAGCCCACCACTAATAATTTAGACTGTTTTTCGAGAAAAATATTTTTTATTTCAACCATGCAACATTCAAATATTTCATCCTTCAATAAATATCCAATGTCTGGAATTTTAATTTCTTTCCAAATCACACTTGTTTTGGATAAAATTACTACACCTCCTCCTCTGCAGCTTTCTCTTGCATAGCTAGAGTTTAAGACATAACCATTAATATTTAACCTTTGAAGCATCATCTTGGTCATTTTATGCTCAGTTAAAATCACTATATTAGGGTTTATTTCACTCAACGTAATTTCTAAAGATTCTAAGGATGATTGTAATCCTCTAATATTTTGATGGAACAACCCAAATGTGCTATTGCTTACAAAGCTTCCAAAGTCACATGGCTTATCTTTAATGACAGTACATGGATTATTGTAAGTACTGTCTGAAACATAATTTAAATTGTAACTACTACCTAGGTGACGCTCCTGTGCACAGGAGGAAGACAGTTTTTTTGAGGTGTAGCATTCAAAGAGCAAACTGAGGCAGGTACTGCCTGATTTAATGATTCACCACAAACACCATTACTCTGCTTTAGCGCCTCAGAAAATGTGAGGTCGCCCGGTGCCACAAACACATCACTAGCCCGATCCTGTGATTCTTGCTGATTCCTGGATAGCGTCACCAAACTCACTGGAGACCTCACTGCTGCTGGTTGATGTGACTCAAGATTGATGATTTCTGATGGGTGGTTAAGAGCTGGTAAGGTGGGAGCAGTCTTTGTTTTCTCCTCAATAAGGTTCTTCTATCTGGTCACGACAACCAGTGTGTTTTGTAGCCACATTCCTAGCCTGTGCAATTAATTATGCAATCTCACAACAATCCAATTAGAATGTGTCAGTACTGAGTACAATTTGGAAGGAGGTACTATAGGCCACAAGTTGTGCCCTCTCCATGAAAATAAAAACATAACCATGGCTTAGGAAGATTGATGAGTATCTACTTCACAGCAACCGGCACTACTTATAATTTTCAGTAGTGTTTTCCAAAGGATATTGACCAACTTCCACATTCCTTAATCAAAATTCCTATTCCTATTTGACTTGTGTCAGGGGTGGAGGTGGGAACGAGAGGCTTCGGCCCCAGCACGTCTCCCTCCTTCTCCCTCCCCTCTCTCCCTCTCCCCTTCCTCTCTCTTCCCTAATCTTGCACATTAGTACATTTCCAGTGACTATTGAGAGTTTGGCTTGTTCTATACTGAGTTTGTGGCTATTAGCCCAACAATATATATGGTGTATATAGTTTATAAAATCTGAAATCATTGCGCTACATTTTTGTTACTGTACGACACTCGACAAATTTTTGAGAGGACGTCTGTATTTAATTGAAATAGCCTTAGGTCATTAGTTCTAATGTTTATTACTGGCTACCTGAGCTAGGATCATGAGTGATGGTCTTGGTCAGGTTCTGGGGCCGAGTGGTGGCGATGGCCCGAGTCATCAGAACCAGACGATAGAACGCCTCAGCGTCCAGGTCCCGAGCGTCTTCCACCTGCTTCAGTCCTGCTAGTGACTTGGAGATGTGGTTCAGCAGCACCTGGTCCTGCACAAATCATCACTAGATTACACAATGTTAGAGAGGTTTAATTACTAAACCATCAACAATTAAAAAGAGCATTGTTACCAAGAATCACTAACTTTATTTGACATAAGCCATTATACAATGTACAAGTGTTAAAATATGTCATTTAATGGTGATTTGAAAAAAACAATATTAACTATCAACACGTAAAAAATAAACTTAATACAGAAAATATATAAAATTTAAATACCATAAGGCAATTTATTACAAGTTCTGTAAGCTGATAAAATTATGGATTAGTTAGAGTTGGAAAAGCATATACAGGGTGTTTCCCGAGAGGTTGGCACAACTTCAGGATATGATAGTAGACACAAAAACAAGCAAAAAACTTCATACGAACATCTGTCATATCTCACTACGTTTAATCCATATGTGTTTTTTATTAAAAACTTCATATCTAGAAGTCATTGGAGCAAATAACATGAAACTTAATATCTTAGCCGATCTAAACAAATTTTGTATTGTAGTTTTGTAACTAAATTTGAAAGAAATAGTTATTCAATCTTTTCGTATGATTAAAACATTTTGGATGTTAAAGTTTGAAAATTTTAAAATGCCACCATTTTGAAATGGAAAGTGATGAGCTATTTAAATTTGTTGCTTTATTAGCTTAACATAACTGCCAAGTTTCATGTTAATTGCTCCAATAACTTCAAAGATATGATTTAAATAATAAAAAACACACAAAATATGGAAGACAGACACCAAACAAAGTGAGATAGGTCATATGTTCATATGAACTTTTTTGCTTGTTTTTGTGTCTACAATCACATCATGGAGTTTTTAACGAGATTGGTTAGTTATTGATTTTAACTACAAATCCTTTTTATAGCTTCCAGGTACATTAGATTATCACTATGCCTGTGCACGGACAGAGCTTGTTATATTCTTAGTTGCAAATAACACAAGTATCTATGTGTTAACCTTGTAATTGTGGTAAGACTGGCGGGTGGGGTGGAGTGCAGCCAGCACGGATTTGACTTGTCGCTGCACGCATGTAGCCGTGGGTAGAATGAGCAGGTAGGAGATGAGAGAAGTGAGGTTTGACACAGGTACCACATGACCCTTGTTTGCCTGGTCACTACTCATCAACAGGATAGTGCTGTCCAGTACCTCCAGAATACCGCAAACCATCCTGCAATAACAATTTACAGTAGTTCACCAGGCCAGATTATGGTTGGTTTATACCCATAAATCAATTTAAATCCAATTCCAATGGAAAGGTACTGTAAGTGTACCGAGTTTGCCAAATTGCTATTTAAGTAAAAAAAAAAGAGTATAACTAAACATACATTTAAACAATTACAGACCAATATCTTCGTTGGAGAAAACCACAAAGCTCATAAACCAAAAATATAAAATCAAAATCATAATATGATAGAGATAGTTAACCATTATATATATACACACACACACACACACACGAGGTGTGTCCAAAAGGTATCCGACCTTGACGTCTGGCATGAACTGACGTTACTCGGCGGCAACGGCAATCTGGTTCCCTTCAAAGTACTCCCCTCCACAAGCCACTACCTTATTCCAACGCTCCTCCCACTTCTGGAAACACTCCTTAAATTCATTTTGCGGAATGGCTAACAGGTCCTTCGTCGCATTTTGTTTTATTTGTTCAACATCGTCAAATCTTTTTCCTTTCAAAGGAATTTTTAATGTCGGAAATAGCCAGAAGTCACAAAGAGCTATGTCAGGACTGTAGGGAGGCTGTCGTAGTTGGTTGATGTCGTGTTTGGCCAAAAATCGCTGAATAAGATTTTAGGAATGAGCTGGCGCGTTGCTATGGTGCAGGATCCAGTCACAGCTTGTAACAGTTCAGGCCGTTTCCTTCGCACTGCATCTCGTAGCCGCCTTAGGACCTCAAGATAATACTCCTTATTCACTATCTGGCCTCTTGGAACATATTCGTGATGAACAACGCCGTCCTGGTAAAAATAAACTGTCAGCATTGTCTTGACATTGCTTCAACTTTGTCTTGCTTTTTTCGGCCGTTGCTCTTCGCGAGTTTTCCACTGTGAAGATTCAGCCTTTGTTTCAGGGTTGTAGCTTATAAACCCATGACTCATCACCAGTAATAACTTTTTTAAATAGCCCTAGGTCACTTTTTATCAAATCCAGATTGTCCTGTGCGATTTCAAGTCGACAGTTCTTTTGGTCTTCTGTCAGCAGACGAGAAACAAATTTTGCCGAAACACGGTTCATTTTTAAATCTTCGTGTAAAATGTTACAACTGATGATTTTGGTATTCCTAAATTTTCTTTCAGCTCTCGGACAGTCAATCGACAGTTTTCATTAATTGCTGCACAAACACGTTCAACATTTTCAGCATTTCTAGCCGTTGAAGGCCTGCCAGATCGGTCATCACTTTCCACTGATATGCGGCCATTTTTTAACCGCCTAAACCACTCTTTTATTTGTGTATCGCCCATAGACATATCACCATAAACTTTCCGTATCATAGTAATCGTCTCTGATGCTGAATGGCCAAATTTTTGGCAAAATTTAATGCAAATGCGCTGCTCAACACGTTCAGTCATATTGAAATGTGACGCACACACACGGCAGTACTGTATGGAACAGAGCACTGTGACTCACTGAGTGACTGGATCGTATTCAATGCCTAATATGGGAAGGAGTAGGCTCGCCCCTCCCCTCCAATAACCGGTTCGAGCCAGTCGGTTACACCGCGGCCGCCTACTGGTCGGCGGTCGGATACTTTTTGGACAGACCTCATGTATATATATATATGGCATATTTTTTATCTTTTAAAGGAATGTAACTATGCAAACCACAAATAAAAATAAGATTCAATAAATCACACTTGTACAACATAAATTTAACTGATTTGTATGAATTCAGTCATATTTCGTGAAAAATAAACTCTTTTACAAAACCAAAATAATGTTTCTTCATACACAAGGGCTATCCAGAAAGTACATTAAAGTTTGATATTAACAAAAAACAAAGTAAAATAAAAACATTTTATTATTTACATTTGAAAGTGACACTAAAATACATTTTTAAACATAGTCACCATACAAATTCAGGCACTTATCATAGCAGTGAGTTTTAAAATTCTAGCGTAAAATTCTGCCTGAGACTTCAACTAGGTAGTCACACGCCATCATCAAAACGCTGCGTCACAAGCCACACTCCATGAAATTTAAGGAAAACTTAGTGAGAGGTCTGTCATTGTGAAGGCCTGCAGGCGGCCTGAAGGCGGTCTTCTTAAATCTTCTCATCGACTTTAGAGACAACTTCATCGGTCACAATGCTTGGCCGCCCACTTCGTACGTCATCATGCATATTAGTTCAGCCATTTTTAAACCTATTGCACCACTGATACACTCCACCTTCAGTAATCACATCGTTCCTATAAACTTCAGAGTTGTCAATAAATTTCAATAGGTTTATTGTGCTTAGACAACAAAAACCGTATTACCGACCGCACTTCACAACTGGTGGGATTTTCAATTGGGTCACACATTTTAAACTGCTATTGCAAAACAACAAGGAGCAACAGTAACCTCTCACTAGCACAGCTGGATAGTCAATGAACGGAGAAATACCCTGACATCAAAATGGCCACGATAGTCCCACCCCTAGCGGCTACAGAGCAAAATGTAATCTACTTTCTGGATAGCCCTGGTATAATCAGCATTTTATGTGACATAAAAAATAAGAAGATATATTGTCGATGCATACCACATTAATAAATAAATTTGTAGCTCACATTATTTGTCTCTGGTTTTGCCCATTAATTTAAAGCTACTTTGAAATAACAATCTATGCTTCATTCAGCATTGGAAGATTTCACTGAATGTAATAAAGCCTAAAAACTGTGAATACTACTTTTTCATGTTTATTAATTTAATCCCAATATATATTTTTACAATACAGACAACCCAGATATCAAATCTTCATCTGCATCTTAACAGAAAGTCTGATAAATTAAGGATTGATCAGATGCTTACGCAGAGGAAAGTCACTTACTTATCCAGTGATGTGATGGGAGGAGGAAAGTTGGTTACACTGTCTGCGGTCTCAGTCGTGTTGCCTGTGGCAGCTGGGGTTGGCACCACTGTGTTACTGGTCACTTCCTCTGTTTCTTCAGGCCACCCAAAACTGTCTTTCGACTTAGCATACCTGCCACAAGATTAGTAAGGAATTGTATAATATTTCAACTTTTATACTTGTATTATCAGTATTAAATTAAACTAGTTCACTCTTATAATAAACTATAATGAACAATTAATAAAATTTCTGCGGGTGTAGTACAGGAAGGATGTGATCTATAGACTATTTTATGTAATTTTATAGAAGAAGCTCTTCTTATTGTAAAAAAAACTATAGCAGTAAAATAAATGCACAACTGTCCAATAATTTTAAATTGTAAATTTCTTTTAATGCAATATTTGATGTCATGTTTCAGTCTTTTATACCACAAAATACAGAAGCAATAAAACATACTAAAGCAATATTACTTTTTAAATTGATTACGTTTAATACGCATTTATTTTACATTTTTCATAATATCCTTCTTGTAAGTGAATTTCAGCTAGTAAATTTGAAAGTATACATCGCTTGAGTCAGATTCCAGATTATGGAATCTGACATAAGAAAATCGGATCATAATTAAGGGAGATAATATGCTTAAAAAAAGAGTCCTAAACTATATCCACTGTTATTACGTGAAAGCATTGTTTGTGAGCCACAACAATCAGCTGTTTTAACTTTAGTTGCTCAAATCAGCTGATTATAACATTCCATTGTTGAACTGTGGTCATAATATCCTAACATATTGCAGAATTTAGTGTTCTTTGATTGAAACATAAGAAAATAATAATGGCAGCTATTCGAGTAATTATGGAGTTTTTTTACAGTTTTAGTAAGATATTTTTCTTTTGGGACACCCTGTACTTAAATTAGGATCAGCCAATTTTCACATATCACTGGGTGTCTGGAAGTATAGGGTTAAAAGTTGAACATTTCAAGACTAGTAGGGTTTATGAGAGAAATTAGACTAGATATGATCAACCAGAATAACTTGCAACCATACACCGTTATGAGCCAGATTTCTCTACCCAAACTCTACTGACTCAAACACTACTGTATCTACAACAGATGATATGTAGATACTAACACTTTAATGGAGTCCACCATAGTGACACCTTCAGGATCCTGGGACGGGCCGAAAGTGACAGTCAGCTTCTTGTCGGCCTGCAAGCTCTCTTCACGAGTGAGGGGCAAGTCGAACCATCGGTTACGAGCCAGGCTGGTCTGTATGCTACGTCCAAATACCTGCAGTCACACAGTGCGTTAATAGTCACCACAGATCATTTATCAGTTTAAAAATCTGAACATAAATTTATTTATGCTTTCTAAAACGCAAAGATACAAAGTTTTAAGCATAGTGCTTCAGGTTCTTTCTTGCCAACCAACCTAACCAACTAAGTGACACAAAATCATTCCCACTTCCAAGTTATGACAAAAATGTTAATAAATTGTAATAAAAGGAGCAGAACTGTAAGAAACACACCTCAATGTATCCTGGCACGCGTTGAGTGTCCTGGTTGCCGAGCAGGATTCTGATGCCTGTGATGACATGAGTGGCATCATTGTTGACGATGTCAATATTGAAGCCTGTCGCTTTTGTTGATACAACATACATGCCTGCAATGGAAAGTCATTATAGTGTACTATACATTGATGGAATAAATTTTCTCGCTATGATGTTTACTATCTATATATATTAATGACCAAAACATAATGTAAAAATTACTAAATTCTGGGTTTGATTGGGGAAGTAATTTGCGCACTGGTGTGAGTGCTCCTAGCCGTAGCTCCTATTTTCTAATACTACACACACACACTAGTCACGTATATAAATAAAATTGTAATGATATTTAAATATAAATGTCAATTTTAGACTTTTATTAATGATCATTTCATGAGAACTTATTAAAAAACTAAACAAGATACAAAAAATAACAACTTTATCAGTAACAATAATAAATATAAACAACAAATAAATAATAATATTTAAAAAAAACAAAATCAATGTACTAGCAGAACAAAAAACATTTTACACGAGATAAATAGATATGTAACACAGGCATATTAAATAATCTTTTAAAATACTAACGATTTCAGAAAAGCCAACTGTAAATTTCATATTTGAAGCATTTTAAAGGAAATTTTCGTATTGGTGCAGGAAGTGAATCATTGTAATCTCAGTCCCATGATCAGACTTTTCTAATATGGCAAAAAGGTATACAATTAAACAACAATTTTGCGTATTTAATGGGAATATCATGAATATGTGCATGATCATTACCTGTAGTATTGAATCTGTTCTTGATCTGTAAAGCATTGTAGATCTGGAGTAGATCATTTCCACCGAACTCCACATCGTTGAGGAGAGTGCTGTGCTCAAAGAAGTCCACTGGGAATGTTACTGTCCCTATAAACAATGGCCTGGTTAGAAAAATTCCTATTTGGCTACAATATTAGTACATAAAAACATTCTATTTTATGAGACTAAAAACATAGTTTACAACACATAGTCCAATACGCATGTTTGTAATGTAACGTTTCTGAGGATTGACTTGAAGAGATAGAATGAACTCAGTAGAGAGAAAGTCGAGGAAGAACTGGTGTAAGGATAAAGAAAGAGGACCTGAGATGATTTGGTCATTCAAGGATGATAGAGATCATAGGTTTTGAAAGAAGGAACATAAGAAGGAATGGAGGAAAAAAAGAATAAATAAATCTAGACACAGTTGATTCAGAGGAGCGAAGTTTGGCTTGTAGTGAATATGGAAAGAACCTCTGAGGGTACTGAAATAGAGAAAACTGGAAGATAGAAAATATTGGGGGGCCACCAAGAAAGGCTAGAATTTATTCAACATTACAACAATAATGAGTATTTATAATTCAAGTAGCATATTCAATAAAAGAAGTTTATAATAGCTGACAAGTAAAAATCTCTACTAATTATACTTTATTTTAAGCAAGTCAAAACTACCTGGTGATTTATTTCCTTTAGGTACTTTCTTCTTCTTAGCAGACTTCAAATTGGACATTGTGCTCACAGCCTGGATAGTGGGAGATAGCCAGAAGCCTGTATAAAACACAAACCACATATATAAGATTTAAATTACATTGTGAAAGTATAAAAAAAGTCTTTAGTATTAAAACCCTGTGACTTCCATCAAAGGTACTATGCAACACATAATTTACTTGGCATACTAAAAAAAAACCATTTTTACTAACTTGAATTTACTTAATACAAAGACGATTTTTGCTAATGCAGAACCTTTTTAAACAAGGAAATTATGTTTACGAGGTAAATTTTTAACACCAATATGGTTAATTTAATTAACAAAATAATCACTCAAATACAGATCTAGTTATGACAATTTGTACCTTCACTAGTCACCGATCACATTCTCATTTAGTGCAAAGCTCTGTTATCTCACTAAACATTTGCAGTAACCTTTTAGAAATTCATGTTACTAATGAGGCCTACCATCTCTTCACAGTGATAAACATTAAATAAGCATGAATAACCTCTTAGAAATAATTTTCTACACTAACCAGATAATTCTAGTGTATAGCACACACCTGTTTGCTCCATGGATGCCATGTAGATGCGCAGGCTGCCATCTTCGCACAGCAATATCAGGGTGGTGCGCTGGTCACTGCTGGAGGATGGGTGTCTGATCGCCACTGTGTCCATGATTTTAGCCTTGGCTGGCACCACTTTGATCTCCTGGACCATCACGCAGTCGGGCTTCACCATCAGGATCACTGGGTTGTTACCTGTCAGGACATGCACGTTTGTCATAAATCAACTCAAGATTTCTTTGTATTTAAATAACAAAAGAGTTACAATAGACATTGTCAAAGCATTGTCATAGTCAAACCACTTTATTCCATAATATGTACAGGGTACAAAGAATAGCGTCACTAAAATAAAACTAAATACTAATATTAACTTTAAAATATAAATAAAAAATGGTAACACTTATATCTTAACAATTTATCTTCGATTCTTCTTCAAATGAATTAATCTGTTTTTATATTGAAATATTCCTCAAAAGAATATAAAGACAAATTAGTTCAATAATCCTTTACTTCTTTTTTTAATTTTAAAAGATCTGTTTCCATTATAAATTTTGTTGGTAAATTATGTGAATATCTAACACCTCTGTAATATTTATTCTTTTTGTAAATTTCGAGATTATGTTGATCGATATGTTTATTAAAACGAGTTTTATATGTATGTTTATTAGTTTTTAGCATAGGATCAAAAAAATTGTTTTACATAAATTACTGAATGAAATATGTATAAACCCTCAGAGTTCCAAGTTCAGAAAAAATATGTTCAAAAGAATCTGTATATCTTAAATGTTTCATGACTCTCTAAGATTTTTGTTTGTAGGACCAATCTAAATATCTAAATTGCTTATCGTTGTTGCTCCATAAATGCTTATACCGTAAGCTAAATGTGAGTGGATCAATGAGAAATATACTAATTTAAGTGTATTTAAATTACCTATTTTTGCCATTTGTTGCAATGCATATAGACCAGTAAACATCTTATTTGTAACATGATCTACATGTTTATCCCAAGCTAAATTTTTGTCTATTATAAGAACTAGAAACTTTGTGTGGTCTACTTGTTTAAGTCTGCCATTGTCTAGAAAAATGTCACAGTTGTAATTTAACTATACCTAGACCAATATATGATAAAATTTCAATATTCTCAAGCTTCTGACCAGAAAACAAAACATTTTAATCATCAGCATACAGACGGCACCATTTAACCCCTTCATCATCCCTGACAAACCTACCATGATAAGAAGTTTTTAACATATCTATGGCTACGGAGAGTGTTCAAGTTACAGTAGAATAATTCAATTTGTCTTTACAAATTATGATAATTTGTGAAGTGCCTGATGATGGAATCTTTGATTCAGAAAGGCCTTGCACAAAATAAAAAATTTGTCTTTGTTAACACAATAGTTCAAATATATTAAAATGATGTAAATTATTTACAACAGTTGCGGTGCTTGATTATCAAGGCGTCCAACTCATTTTCAGTAATAGAACGAGAGTTGAACAAATGGGCAAAAGTGGCGAAGATATATGGTTTAGAGATGAACATACAAAAATGTAAAGTAATGAAAGTAGAGAGAAGGGAAGGAAATAACAAAGACGTGTTAGTTGAAGGAAAAAGACTTGAAAAGGTGAAGGAATTCTGTTATTTAGGAAGTATCATAACAGATAGGGGCACAATAAGAGAAGAGATAGGAAACAGAATATGGAAGAGTGGAAAGTTTTTCAATATGGTAAAGAAGATTGTGTGGAGTTGGAACATTGGGAAAGAATCAAAAGTATTGATGTATAAATCTTATTTCCAACCAATTTTATTATATGGAGCAGAGACGTGGACGTGGACTAAAAATGATTTAAGCAGATTGCAAGCTGCAGAAATGAGATTTTTAAGAGGGATAGAGAAGACTACAAGAAGAGATAGAATAAGGAACGAAATAACCAGAGAAAGATTGAAGGTAGTTTCACTGCAAGAGACAATGGAAGGAAGAAGAATACAGTGGATGGGGCATGTGAAGAGGACGGGAGATAATAGAATGCCTAGAATAGCACTGGAGAAGGAGGAAGGAGGAAGAAGACCAAGAGGAAGACCGAGAGGAAGATGGGAGGACCAAGTGTGGAAAGACATAGAGATAAGGGGACTACAGAAAATACAGGTGGAGGAAGAGGAGACCTGGAATGATAGACAAAAGTGGAGGAGGCTGTGTACGACGACCCGTGATAACGGAAACGTCTGATGATGATGATGAATTTATAAATATGGAAGAACTCACTAGTTTGCATGACTGAGCAGACGAGGCCAGGGTGGTTGGGCACCTCGCTCCATTGGCACAGTGGCTGAGGTTGTTGACTGGTGGCCGTGTTGTTGGCCTTGCTGGTGCTGGGTGGCGGGCGACTCAGCTGTATCTGGAACACGGGTCCGAGCACGCTCTCTTTGCTTTTTACCGGCGCGATGAAGCTGCGGCCTTGCGCGTAGCTGAAGAACAGCAAGCACAGCGTGTGCGAGTAGTATACGGACACACCGCCTGCGCACACCTGCCCGTTCACATCCTGCAACAAATTGAAATGTCTCATTTAGCTTAGTATAATTAGACAGTTACTACTGACTCTAGATCTATCAGAGCCGAAGAATGACTTTGGTTCACAACAAATTGAGGTAAATTTTATGGCTCGAAGGTATGAAGCTTGGTTTCATTTAATTCTATTCATAAATAGCTAATTTTTTCCAGCAAACT
>NC_060210.1:186065000-186130000 GCF_021130785.1 Homalodisca vitripennis
ATGTATATAAAAAGTATTTTGTTTAAATATTTATTGAAGTTTAAGTAAAAGAATATCAGACAATTTTTTTCTAAAAATTTGGAATAGAAAGCATTGAAAATTGTCTGTCCAAAAAAATCATACGAGAATCCAGTTGCCGTACCTGAGGGCAGATAAAAGTGACATCCCTGATCTTGCCGGTGGGCACAAGGAAATAGTACTGTGGACTGAGAACGTCACGGCCTAGATCGTAGATCTTGACAAAGTCGGCAGTGACGAGAGCTAGAGTAGTCTGCGAACCAGGCAGCCAGATAGCTCGGATGATGAAGTTGCCTGTCTCCAGCTGCGGATGCAACACCAGGTGTTCAGCCACCGAACCACAGGGGTGGAACGTCAACACGTGACAGTCCTGGAAATGTGTGTCAGTTCATAAGCATCGGATACAAGAACATGTTATAAGCGACAAGGAAGAAATTTATTCCAAAACTGGAAAGGTGAAATAAGTTGAACAAGTGTTACCTTGAGACCACAGACAGCAAGGAAGTCCTCATTCCAAGGGTTGCCTGTGAGTGACAACACTGTGAAGGGTACGGAAGCCGAGGCTAGACGAGTGAGAGTCAGCTTGCGCTTCGACGAGTCAGCCTGCTTCAGCAGCGCACTCAGCTGCAGCACCGTGATCTTGCCCTTTTCGTGGGATACTGCTGTTGACAAACCACACAGGCTAGGCCAGTTCAACTACATTATGAGGTATTCCAAATCAGAGCTATCTTTTGGAGAAAAATCAAACATAATAACAGATGCAAAGAAGATGATCAACTAGTTGTAAACATATGTCATTTACAATAATCAGACTGCCATTTCACTTTTATTCACACCATTCAATATTTATTGAGTGTTGTAAAGGTATGGAACTATCTAATAACTTTTTAACGTTTAACATATAAACAGTGAATCTATGTATATCAGCTATATGTACACATACATATGTAATCCTGCATTTTATCAAGAGAACAGTTAATGATGAGTCTGCAGAAAATACTGAATAATTGTGATCATCTGTTAATAATAAACAACTGTTTACAGTTTTGTACAAAAAATGAAGCGATTGTACTAACACAAATGATAAAAACAACACAAAAATAAGTAAAAAATACCGGGATTTGTTACAGAAATTTGTTTAAATCTTCAACAAATTCTTAATGTGCAAATATGATTCACATTTTTGTAACAGTATGACAGAAACTTAAAATTAGGTTTGTAATGCTTGCTTATAAGATGTATTTCAAATAAAATTTTCTGAGAAAAATAAACATACAAAAAGCCAAAGCAGACAATATTTTATTAATCTGTTTGCTTTCTACAATAATTATCTGGCAAAGACCATTATAACTAAGCATGGTACAATCTTTTATACAAACTTGCAGCAAACATTACATACACTTGGTAGAAAATTGAATACAACTGTATGAATCAGCTACTATTAATTCTGCATCGAGTAAGAGAACCCTACAGATTTATACAGTTATAGATATACGAAACATACCCAAGTGTTGCCTCTTGCCATGGGGTGATGCCAGACAACACATTGCTACACGTCTGATCATGTGAGCTGACAGCAGCTGTCTGATAGTCTGGCCCTGGTCTCCTGTGTAATTCTACAGATTTATATAATTATAGATATACGAAACATACCCAAGTGTTGCCTCTTGCCGTGAGGTGATGCCAGACAACACATTGCTACACGTCTGATCATGTGAGCTGACAGCAGCTGTCTGATAGTCTGGCCCTGGTCTCCTGTGTAATTCTACAGATTTATATAATTATAGATATACGAAACATACCCAAGTGTTGCCTCTTGCCGTGGGGTGATGCCAGACAACACATTGCTACACGTCTGATCATGTGAGCTGACAGCAGCTGTCTGATAGTCTGGCCCTGGTCTCCTGTGTAATTCTACAGATTTATATAATTATAGATATACGAAACATACCCAAGTGATGCCTCTTGCCGTGGGGTGATGCCAGACAACATATTGCTACACGTCTGATCATGTGTGAGCTGACAGCAGCTGTCTGATAGTCTGGCCCTGGTCTCCTGTGTAATTCTACAGATTTATATAATTATAGATATACGAAACATACCCAAGTGTTGCCTCTTGCCGTGAGGTGATGCCAGACAACACATTGCTACACGTCTGATCATGTGAGCTGACAGCAGCTGTCTGATAGTCTGGCCCTGGTCTCCTGTGTAATTCTACAGATTTATATAATTATAGATATACGAAACATACCCAAGTGTTGCCTCTTGCCGTGGGGTGATGCCAGACAACACATTGCTACACGTCTGATCATGTGAGCTGACAGCAGCTGTCTGATAGTCTGGCCCTGGTCTCCTGTGTAATTCTACAGATTTATATAATTATAGATATACGAAACATACCCAAGTGATGCCTCTTGCCGTGGGGTTGATGCCAGACAACATATTGCTACACGTCTGATCATGTGAGCTGACAGCAGCTGTCTGATAGTCTGGCCCTGGTCTCCTGTGTAATTCTACAGATTTATATAATTATAGATATACGAAACATACCCAAGTGTTGCCTCTTGCCGTGGGGTGATGCCAGACAACACATTGCTACACGTCTGATCATGTGAGCTGACAGCAGCTGTCTGATAGTCTGGCCCTGGTCTCCTGTGTAATTCTACAGATTTATATAATTATAGATATACGAAACATACCCAAGTGTTGCCTCTTGCCATGGGGTGATGCCAGACAACACATTGCTACACGTCTGATCATGTGAGCTGACAGCAGCTGTCTGATAGTCTGGCCCTGGTCTCCTGTGTAATTCATCCTACCGTTTTCAAATGCTCCCTCTTGTGAGCCTAGAGTGGGGACCTGTAACAAGACAGAGATTGATTAGATAAGACGGAATAAGGAATTCAGTCACTAAAATGGGATTAGGAAATAACCTGTAAAAACCCTTCCCACGCTGTAGACGGATATATTAGAATGGTAGAATTTGACCAAAACACCAAATACAGTTATATCCAATATTAGAGATTATTGTCTCGTGGAGTTTTTTAGTTTACAAAAAGCCATTGAAATCCCCGGTGCACGCTCCGTGCTTATCGTGGTTGCCAAGGAAGAATTTATAAACGACCTCCACTCTGTGGCAGGGGGAAGGGAGCGCCCTTTGTCTAACTCCGACCACCTACTCGTCAATTCTGTGTCTCCTACAAAGCTATAACCAAACATATCCGTGGAATGTATTACTGCTTTCTCTGTTGTAATTAGCGTGTGCGTCTTCAATGTATCTTATTATTCTTCAACGTGTGGTAGTGTTTTGAATAGTAAATAGTTCTTTTTTATTTTTATAAATAAATATGCTAATTATTTTAGTTTAAATACCCAGTGCTTACACTTTTTTTGCTTTTACCTTTTATAATTTAGTTATAATAAAAATTAGCTTTGAACTTAAAGAAACAACATTTTTTACTTGTCTTGGTGTTATAGGAAAGTTAATAGATTTATTAGTGGCGTGCGTAGGGTTAAGATTTTTTCAGATATTTGTCATTGTTCAAAAATACAAAAAAGTTTGATATTATTTTTTAAATTAATCAATAACCAAAAATTTTGTCTGAAAACATCCTGCTACCTTCAAAATTCTTGTATTGTCAAAACAAATTTGAAACAAAGAGCTTGTTTCCAATAGAATCAAAAGGCACCAGTTAAGATGGGTCAAACATATGGATGGACAACCAGAAGTTGCCAAAGAAGGTAAGTGAAAGGATACTGGAATTAAGAGACTAAGTAAAAGTTAGTTTGTTGGAAGAGATAAACTAAAATATGAAGGTGGAGGGAAAGAATGCTAAGAGAAAGTTGTTAGAACAATAGGAGATTGATAGGACTTGCAGAAGCCAAGCAGAAATAAAAAAGAGTATTATTTGTGTATACCAGAACTCCATGTAGTATACAGATTGATTAGAAAAAGAAACACAGATATCCATTAACAGAGATCTTCTAGATATCTATATTGTCATCAACTCAAATATCTAGTGTTCGAATACATGAATTAGAAGTAAGCAGCCGCCAGAGTATAATTAAACTACTAGATTACTATGTTAGTTACATGTTCCCAACACTTATTCCTATCACATTTATGATTTTCAAAAATGCGTTTCGGTATGCGTTTTTTCTGTACTGTAATATTATGTGTTATGTGTTACTCACCATGAGCTGGTCTGTGGTCTCAAAACGTTTGTCGGCTGTGTGCAGCTGGTTGAGCGCCGCCTGGGCTCGATGATAACACCCGACTGGAGACTGTCTAGAGCAAGCAGCCTCCACTGCTGGCATCAAGCTCTGGAGCAGCTCCAGGAGAGGGCTCACAATGCTGCCCTCTGTCCAGATCATACTGGTCAGAGTGTCCGAGAATACATCTACACACATACAACACAATTTATTTATCTATAGATATAAAAAGCCACTAACACAGAACGGCTTCATAAAACTGTTGGTATATAATATTGAAAGAGTGCTTGGACTAGAGGTCTTAGAGTAGTAAATATTAAATGTTGACATGATAAATGCATTATGGGGATCATATTACATCCACCATCTGAAACCAACTTTTATTTCTTAAAATAAAACTTAATGTTTCATTCTTGAATTTTGTATAAGGTTATACAAGGAATAATTCTGCAGTAATTTAAAAACTTATTGTTCTCTTGGACAGTAACATGAAACAATTCAAAATCAATACAATTTATGTGTTTTTTGAAGATTTCTTCAAGAATTTGAAAGTATAATTAATAAACTTTCAAATACTTGTGTCTGTTTACACGTAAACATTTAAACTCTCTTTTTGCAGACAGTAAAACCAATTTTCAAGCTATTGCTATTACAATAAGACGGTTGGTAAAAGGTAAAATAGATATTTAAAAATACATAAGTCAAATTATCTACAGATTTTAACATCTGAAACAGAATCACTGGGGTGAGTGCCAAAACAAAAATGGCCAAGTGCAGGGAAGTGAAGTGAGGTTCCTAAGGACATGAACAATGGGGAAAACTTACAAAGAATAGGGAATGAGTTGTTGGAACGAAGACTCACTGCAACTTAACAAAGAAAGCGATGACGCAAGTGATACAGAAATGGAGGTCAAGTACACGCGAAAGAGGAGTGGTAAGGAATCCTACTACTCATGGAACCATGAAAATGAGAATGCTAGAAGGAGTATGTTAATTGACTAGAACAGATAAATATTGTGGAGATGAGTATGTACTAAGTGGACCTGATGAAATGCTGGAACCTTCTAGATTTTTTTAAGGAAAAGGCCAATCCTCTTTTAAGCCTTATTCTACTCGTCCTCATGGGCCACTAGCCTGTGCGAGGATCTTATCCAACAATATAAGGACAGTCAATACAATGCAGATGGTACTGATAAAAAGTGCAACGGTCACAGACATGCTTTGAACCTGCACTATCTCTAACTCACATCCAAAATCCAAAAGCCACCAGCACTCCCAATGATGAATTTAGGATGATTACAATCACTATTAAAGCTGTTGATATTAATTTTAAACATGCTTATGACAATATAATAAACAAGATAGTGATTTTACTAACTAGTCTAATTTGTTAAACAAAAGAGTTCAAATGTTTATTCTTATTTAAGTGGAGTTGTTCAGCTAACTACATTTCCTTATGTTAAGGGTAACTAAACAAAAAATTAAGGAAAGCCTAACATTTTGGATACAAACTAGCGTAGAAATCAGGTCAGGTGCTCTGTTCTCAAACTATTTATACAGTAAACAGCAACTGACCTAGCTGTTTGGCGAGTGTGGCGATACGATGGCGGTCGCGGGGCAGGCTGCGAGGTTCGCCTCCACGTTCCGGCAAGGTGGGGGAGGAGGGGCGCCGCCGCAGCGAGCTGGTCAGCTCCATCCCCATGTTGACGGTGTTGGTTGTGGATGATGCCTGTCCGGGTAGGTTCTCTGCCTGTGATTGTGGGCTGCGCTTTACCAGAGCCTGCCACATACCATCACACTCAGTTCACAGGATATTAATACCGGTTCAGAGTTTTGTGAAATTAAACTTAACCTATTTTTTGCTCATAATAAACTTAAACATAGCTATTATGTAAGTACTCTTCTTTTCAAATTCATATGTAAATTTAATGACCGAGCAAAGCGAAATCAGCAAATCATTTTGGTCCGAATATGTTTTATTTGTGGGTGTAGAGATGTATGTCTGTGTAGGATTGTCTACATCGTGTACATTTGAGAGATTTAGCACCAAGGTTGGTCTATTACTACAGGGTTGCTACACATTCCCTGGAATAAAATTCCCTGAGATTTCCAAGTATTTTAGACCAAACTCCAGGAATTTTCCAACATATCAGAGGAGATTGAGTATAATAATTTGATGAAAAGTAACAACTTTTAATAGTACTTTAAGCCATAACAGTAAAGTTTCACGCAATGTCTGAATAAATGAAACCATATAAGTGGTACTTATAAAAAAGAAGAATTACGAAGATTAAAATAAATGTTTATGTGTTGCATAAAATTAAACAATTAAAAAATTGTATTTCTCAAGTACAGTTCTCTTTTTGATTACCAGTTTGTTATATTTATTGCTGTGTTATCAGCAGCTCTCTTTTTAACAGCTTGAAAAAAGCAACAGACTCGTGGCAGCGGTGCATGTACAGAAATTCAGAACTGGAAGCATAATATTTCTTACACAATTACGATAATTTATGTATAATTATAATAACTTGTTTGGTTAAAAAATTAATATTAAAAATTCAAATCAAATTTGATTGCATAAAAATGCACCTCCATTACTTCTATTTATTTACCAAATTTCGTTCATATTTTTCTAAACAAATAAACATACAATTGTGGTAGTGGAACTAAAATTTTCCATCACAGTGCAAGAGTTTGACAAATTTTATTAATAAAAAAATCAGATGGATTTTTATATTTCTTCACTATTTTATTCTAACTTATAGAATAAAATACAAAATGTTGGCAACAACCATAGATAACACTTATGTATTTTAAATTATGTAACAACAGTGAAAACAATCTTTTCTAGAACTTGATTTCACAAAAATAAATAATAATTACTGACAAACGTGTAATGATACTGGTTACTGAAAAAGCCCTGGTTTTAACTTTGAATTGGAATTTTCTCTTCAGAAGTTTGACAGGAACTGACCTGACATGAGCCGTTCTCCTTCGCACCGCAGTCACAGAAGAAGTTTCCGTACTTGGCATACGTAACGTCGTGGTTGCGGTGACACACACGTGCACACACTGTACACACCCCTACACCGTCCACCATCTTGCAAGTATGGCAGTGGTACCAGTGCTGGTTCATGAACTCTTTCTGGGTGATGGTGAACGTACACAGCTTGTTACATAGGCTATCTTCATCCTGAACACCAAAACATATCAGTTAGTACAGCAAAAAGTGGTAGTGGAGTCAAGTAAATCATGTTAAACCTTGTTAAGCGTCAACAAATTAATTTCTATTTGCAATACAGCTGATACCCTCACTGTCAGTTTTCTTGTTTGAATATACAAGTGTGTCAAATACTGCAAGGAGAATTTTATTGAAAGCACAAAAATATCCTACAAGAGGTAATGAGCTGAATAATGTGCATCTTTTTAACTAAACATGACTACAAGTATTTAGTTAATCTCAATATTAATTTTATTCACACAGGACTCTACATTGTGTACTTAAGTTATTACTATATAACACTTTCTACAACAAGCGTCTTTGTCACTGTACAGTAAGCGTACACATGGTTTTAATTAATACGGCTGAAAGCCAAGAGTTAATAGTAATCGATAGGAAAATCAGCAAGCTTACCTTGAAAACTTCCTACTATTGTCCAAAGAAAGAAACAGGTAAATACACACAAGGTTCTGTCTTTATATATGTCTTTCAAATCAGTGGATCCTAGTAGGTTTTTAAAGTACACCTACAGATTTTTCTATCCATTAAAAACAGTGTAAATATGATTAACATGGGGTTAAAGTGTTAATGACAGAATTCCAATTAAAACTTTTTGCTTTTTCTCTTCAAAACGTCTACGTACCGAGTCATCACCACCACTCTCATCGTCGTCGTCGTGTCCGAGGTCATCGGTCCACTCCTGGTCAAGGTCGGAAGGAGGAAGAGTATCACCGTCCCAAGGAGGAGAGCAGGCTCGACCTCCCGAAGGACAAAGTGCACTGACCACATCGCTCACGTAATTTACTAGGTAGCAGCATGCTTCAACCATACATCCGGCTTGTGCTGATCCTTCCAGCTGCGCCAGCACCTCCTTCTGGCACAGATATTGCTTGCTGCAACATACACAATTGTCAGTTTGCATGTACGGTGGAGAGCCTAGATTAGTGGTTTACAAAACGAGATCTAATATATATGACCTTCAGTTACAGAAAATGGGACTGCAGATAAGCGTAAAAAAATACAGTCTTCTGGTAAACAAAGTAAGGCATAGAATCTCCCAGGGTAGCGTCTGACCTTCTCTTCTTCAGTAGATTGATGTCTTCTCAGGTTATGGGTCTAATTACAGGACATGGTCACCTGAGAAAGCACCTTTATTGAGTCTGCATTCTTTCGGGAGGATCTGCTCTGTATATGTGTGACGAACAAGAGGAAACTGCCGAACATCTGCTCTTTTACTGTCCTGCAATAGCAAGGGAGCACTACGCCATATTTGGCAGTCTGGACAAGGATGGTGAATTTCCCCAGGAGGCCCTGATCGGTTGTTATCGGCAGTTTGTGCAACTGCTGAAACCGTAAACTGGTTGGCCTCAAGGTATACTTCTGGGGTGCGCAAAATCAAATGTAATCAATGTTCTGTGTAACCATTGATTTATTACAGCACAATCATGCGTTTAATTTTAACCACTATTTCCAGTTTTTACATTTATAGTGTATAAATTTTCACAAGAGTATTCATTATTTTTCACCATTTTTAGATTTCACTCAGAGTACTCATCTACCTTAGAAAATGTTATAAGACATAAGATGGTGAGAATTTGACTCCGAATACTCCCTTTGAAGCAGTTGGCAAGAAATATGTTAAGATGAAAGTTTGCTGTACTGTGCTTTTGAACTCCAAGTATCAATTCCAGCTCTAAATGTTCTTAGGTATTGAAAATACTTTTCAGTTAGAAACAAACACGTAAATAGTGTCATTGTTAGTATACTTTTAACTGTACAATTTTTAGTAAATATTAAGTATTAGATATAAAAGACAACATTACTATATAACTTTTACTACAAATTTAAAGACTTATAAAACCCAATTTAGTTGTCTGACAGAAGTAGGCTCTCTGCTGTGTGATATATTTTCTTGATCGGAAAACAAGGCAAAATCAACTTTGGAACAAAAAATACTAAGAACAGAGTAAAGGCCATAAATAAACACTTTTTAACATATTTTCTCGATCTTGGCAAGAAGTCAAATTCAACATTGGTGTCAGAAAAATATAATTCACCTCGAACCAGAAGTGCTCATAAAGGTGCAAAATCTTTGAAAGTGTGTGTGCAAAACCGTAAGTAACTGCTAATTAATTGGTTTTATAAATTTTAGGTAAAATCTTTTATGTAAAAGGCAAGGAAAATAAGTACCAGATTTCTAGCCACTGCACAGAGGCAGTGAACAGTTGTAGGTGGCCGCGACCAGAACCTGCGTCGGCCAGTGTTGCCATGACAACCATTAACTCCTTGAAGCCGACCCCCTCAGCTGTGGAGAGTAACTGGGAGCCAATCGGGATGAGAGCCTCCAGTAGCGTGACTGCTACCTCCTCTTTGGCAACATTCTCACTGCACAGACATTCAGGTCAAGATTATCAAATCCTATCTGTGGTCGCTTGAGAATGCACAATGTTTTAGTTTAAATTGAAAGGATAGAATATTTAAAAAATCAAAGTTGTTTTCTTTCACTTTGTCAATTTTTAATTTAAAACATCTGTTACCTTCTAAACAGCCCTCATATTCACTGAAGAAACAACAATAAGAATTATTTATTCACACAATAGAACACAAAGGTTTTCTGTGCAAGTTAAAATATCAATATAAAAAGTAATTCTAGAAAAGCAACAGAACAGAACTGTTTACAATAGAGCATATAATCTACATGTAAAACAAAGTACATTTTTTAACAATTTTTTAATTATTCCCACTACAAAAACAATTGGTCTCATCAAGACATTGATATCACAAGAACTTCTTGGAGACTGTAGAATGTGTTCCCGATCAAGTAAGCCTTCAAATAATTTTTGAAACTGTTTAAACTTGTTTGAATTTTTATTGGGACCAAAATAAAAAATTGAGTTTTTTTAAAAGGTTGAGTCTGAAATTAGCACCTTTCTGTTCCGTGTGTTATGATCATGATGTAAATGTGGAACAAGATTTTTATTTTGAAAAACAACCATTGTTGAATGAAAAATGAGAAGGGAGACCAAGGTTAGGATCCCCATCTGGTCTCATTCCCCAGACGACCCTCAACGCTCCTTTGAAGAGTGATTACTCTATTAAAGTTGATGACACTAGAAAATCCCTAAAATACTATTCTGTAACTTGACTCAAATAAGCCTAAGCAATACAAAGCAGTGATAGAATCCGGAATGCCAGACTTCAATTACCTGTTCTCACTGATGATGTAGAGGGTAAGGTACTGCAGCAACAGTTGGTTCTCCTGGAGCAGTTTGGAGTCAGAAGCGGGTTTTGTTGTAGATGTGCCCGCCGGGGTGGTGGGAGCAGTGGTGGTCGGTGCTGTGGAGGTGGCAGGGGGGTCAGTAGCCACCGCATTCGTGCTGGTAGTAGTGTCTGTCACAGTACTGCTACTGCCACTAGTTACCGGTGGCTTGGCAGGACCCAGTATCACGTGACGCAGCCAATTGATCAGCTGGTTCCTCTCCACTGCCGCCAGGTTCAGCATCGATGCTCGTAGTCTCTCCAGCGCTACATCACCGGGGTTCTTTTCAGCTGTAAGTTAGAGTAAAGGTTAGATTTTCAATTATTTGTAAGGTTTCCAGTTATTCCTTAACGTCAATGATTAGTAACCAGAAAAAATTCTAGAGTCTACACTAGAGCAGAAGCTCAAACATACAACATATGAAAAATTAGGTCTTAAACCGAGCTTAAATATGTGAATCAACCCCACATCATAACGTTTCATTTTAGAAAAACATCTAAACTATGAAGAGTATCTGTAAACCAATACACTGGGGCACTTTCTCCAAAGTAGAAACCAATATGTTTCTCACATGAAAAGTAATCTTAAAAACAAAGCACAATAATATAGTGTAGTCAGGCATCAATTAAAGTGGTTAGTAATAGTATCCAAGTCGCTTAAAATTGTGTGAACCATGAATGCATGACTCACCGTAGGCAAAGTATATTGCCTTATTATAAACTACAATCTAAAAAGTTATAATCCAAACATTTTGCAATGGATCGAATCGCTTTAAGAAACCTTTGAACTTTTTTTATATTCAAACAAATTAAAAGTTACTCAAACACTACATGACATGGTTTTTGTTATATCAAATTATTGAATTTTGTCTGTTTATATAGTTTTATTCAGTCTCCCCTGGTAGTGTTTAGATGTTGATTGTAACTATTATTTTGTTTAAAATAACTGCATTTACAAAAATTCATGTGTACGCATACCATTAATTTATAATCCAAACCACCTCCTTTTGCCAAATGAAAGCGTTAAGTATGCGCTCACGTATACAGTGTTGTCTACATGTAAAAGGCGGTCGCCAGTACCGGTTAAGCTTTAAAAATGTTTTTGTTGTATGTTATTTCTTCTTTTATGCAACAGATAATCAATTTAACTTAGGCCAGAAATAATCTGTTTAAACCTCTAAATGTTTGAAACGAGATGCGAATTTTCTTCAGGGCTTCAGGCTTAAATTATACATGGGATTCCTGAGCTGTCAAAAGAGGTATTGCTTTACACTTACCAGCATTTTATTACTTAACTAGCTGTTACCCGCGGCTTCGCACGCAAATCTTAGAACCAAAGTCCTTATATTACTTAGTAAAAGCAATTATGATGTAATATGATGGGTGTCCTATAAAAATTTTAAAACGTAAGTAGGCATACATCAGGTAGATATTATCATGTTTGGCACGTGTAGGAGCATTTCTGGTTCTAATTAATTATATACATAACGTCTCGGAAACTTACTTCGGTCAAAAAAGCGTATATTTCCAGTCCTTGTCATATATTTCAGGTATAAGATATTTCCAGTACTATAGTAGAGTTTGCCTTGTTGTTCTGACGAAGAAGAAATATTATATATATATATATATATATATATATATATATATATATATATATATACTTACGTAGGACCGAGATGCCTACTTCGGTTAAATAGTGCCTACTTAAGACCATTTAAATTCACTTACCTACTATGTCACAGTTTACCTTACCATATTGCCTCGATCAAATTTTATATATGTTTGATTATCTAGTTCTCAGAAATCTACTTTGGTCAAAATCGTGTTGACATAGTTGAGTTTACCTTGTCCTGATGAAGAAAATACACACATAAGTAGGACTGAAAAGCCTAATTACGACCTAGGGGAGAGTCCTACCTACTTACTATGTACTTTCGGTATAAGAGGGAAATTCTTATTAAGGTTTTGCTACTTTCCAAAATAATCGTTATTAAAGTTTTGCGTTACACTTGTTTTTTGGACTGTAGGCAGGGAAAGAATGAATTGTTGAGGCATGTTAGTATTCATTTCTCTGTTTTTCCATTAGCCATTGTTAAAATGTAACATCATAATGTAAAGGAAGTCCGCCAGTTTAAAGTAACTTATGTGAAAACATTCATAACTTTCTTCATTAAGGTTAGTTTTATAACAGTATTTAATGCCTTAGATGATTTTAATTCGTCACTGGCGCAATCTGGAGTAAAATTTATATATTAATGTTTTATTTACTATCTGCATTACACTACCGATCAAGCACTGTTTACTTATTATTGATAAAATTCAAATATAAACAGATGTTTCAGAAAGTTGTCGGACTATAGC
Organism: Homalodisca vitripennis; assembly: GCF_021130785.1. Taxonomy (NCBI): domain Eukaryota; kingdom Metazoa; phylum Arthropoda; class Insecta; order Hemiptera; family Cicadellidae; genus Homalodisca; species Homalodisca vitripennis. The sequence continues at coordinate 186,078,070 of NC_060210.1, forward strand.
TGTCAACAGCTGTCGAAATACGTTTTGTTCTTATCATAACATTCGAATGTAAACAAACTAATTTTTCAATTTGAATTCGACTTTATTTGGTGAAATGAATGTGTTATGGGTGGTAAAAAGCACTCTAAATGTTAATTCAGACCAAAAGCTACACCTGTTCCAAATTTCAGCACAATCCGTATAGCAGTTTCAGCGTGATTCGAGGACAAACCTCCAAATATCCAAATACTTTCGAATTTATAATATTAGTGGGATTTAAAAAAATATTGATTTAGTTTTATTTTTATTTTCTGAAAACCTGTCATCAACTAAACCATATTTCGGAAGGTTTATAAATGGATTGTAATTGAGATATGATTTTATACATTCATGTAAGGATTGAAGTGACTCTCTTTATCAATAGTTAGAGCTTGACATAGTTTATGAAACTCTCTACATTTCTATAAGAATTTACCTTCTAAAAAAAAGTGAATCACAAATAAGATTCAAAAAACCAATGCTTTTAAGATGTTTTAATTCTTGGTTACCCTGATTTTTTCGAGAGTTTGAAAACCTTTATGGTTCCATAATAAGCAGGGCACCTTTAACTCCTACTCAACAAAATTATCTTAAAAGTTTTTTCATTACAACGAACTTACCGATGTTGAAAAGTTTATTGAAGAACTGCAGTACTTTGGTGCTGTACATGGAGGACTTGCAAGTCCGAGGGCTCGCGATAGATAAGAGGATCTGAAGAAGATCATGTTTGGTGGAACTCTCAAAGAACTGGTCTAAGGCTTGCCTGCCAGCCGGCTTTTCCAGCAGACCCTCCATCCAGGTGAGACACTCCTGCAGCAGCTTCTCGTTGACAGCATCACTGCAACATGGGGTTATAGTCAAACAGGAGTATTAACCCTGCGTTTGTCGCACTGAGTTTGAAACATTGTTTGTTGTGTATAGTTTCAAAGACAAGGCTTAACTATCGGTGAATATAATCTTATACATAAAACATGGAAGTGTTTGTAACTAATTATCTTAAAAGTAGATTCAGTATCTTAAAATAATAGATTATTTATACACTATGAAGTGGGATTTTTTTACAAATCTTAAAATACTGCTACATGATTTAAAATTTACTCTGAATATATATTAAAAACACAATTATTAATCAGTATTGACAAACTAAAACACTAATATTAGTAGAATAATTAAAGTAAATATTGATTAATTTGTTTGGTAATAAAAACAATAAAATTAATAATAGCATATATATAAAAGTAATATGCCTTAAGGAAATAGCACAGAACACAATTTTCAAACATGTCTTCTGGCCTCATGATTCATTAATTTAATTATAATTCTAAAACTTACAAATATTGTGTAAATAGCTATTAAAGCACTCCTTTACTTTGACTGCAAAAGGATCAAATATGAAACGGATGAATTATTTCATCAATAGTAAATTTGTCTACTAATAATTAATAAAGTTGTGATGAAACATTTTACTTGATTCTTTTTATCTTAAACTTTTAACACTGATGAACCTACACACTTGCGTTTATTAGCCACTGTTTCATGTTTAATTATTATGAATAGCATATTTGCAATTGTAAGATCTTAAAACGGTATAAAAAATCTTTATTTACAATAATTTAATCATCAACGTTAGACTCAATACGATAAAAAACAGCTGTTCTCAATTAAAAAAATAATTAACCCTTAAAGCGCTAATCTAAATTACTGTCAAACGCTAAGACATAAAAAAATATTTTTTTTTTAAATTTCCCAATGCTAATTTTTGTTTCATATACCTTGGTATTACCTTAATAAGAAAAAATAATAAATATGTAATATTACATATTTTTGAGAATTTTATACGCACGAAAATATTTTAAATTTGGAATAAACTGCATTGCAGGATAATGGACATAGCAACACTATTTGACAGATTACATTACATTTATACAGGTTATTTATAATGAGTAAATTGTAACTGAAGTTCCTGTACAATTAGTACATAAAATAAATAAGTTCAGTATAAGACTTTGAAATGTAATAATGTGAAATTCAACACAAACTTATTTATATGATAGCCTACAAGGGAAATGAAACAAATATTGTACTTATAAACCTTATTTATTTAGAATAAATAAACTGGACTTGTATGGTGAAACTGGTATAAAATACAAAACAAATAATTGAAAAAAAATATTACACATTGTATACCAAAAATGCGCTCATTTGTCAAAACTTGGATCATCTGGATTAGCCATTATAACAAAAAATTATACTACATGTTAGTAAAAACAATTTTATAAGAATTGTATAAGAATTATAACGGAATGATTCAAAACACTTTGTTTAACAATATAACCAACATACGACCAACACACACGTAGTTAAACAGCTGAATGAAACGAACGCGTCTGTAGGCGTATGCCGCGTCACAGGCCATACAAAAAATGGCGGCGATTGCTTTCAACCCGAGTAGATACCGTTACAAAGTCCACCAACGGTGACAAAGCGTTTTGTCTAGTCCCGACAGTCGAAAGGAACATCGATCTGCTCTCTTACGGAAGTTTTAACAACTAATTCTTCGCCATTTCATAAGTAAAGCTTTTGCGTTTGTAGACGTAATCCGCGTTTAAAGCATCGGCAGTTCCGCGTCTTTAGGCGTTAGCCGCGTTGGAAGGGTTAAGATATTTTTTAAATAAGTTAGATATATATTATATAAGAAAATAACTGAATTTCAGCTTTAGTAAATATTTTGTGCCAGGAAAAAATGAATTAAGGAATCCTCCATAAATTGAGTTGGCACTAAAAGGGCCAACTAAATAAAGTGAATTATAATAAAATACATTAGATTTCCAGTACTGTACCTGCAGACAGAGGTGGCGTCTGTGTAGTTGATGACCAGAGTGTAGATGTTGTTGAGCACCAAGCTGTAGATGCAGACTTGATGTCCTTCAGTTTCTGGATCACCAATAGCTCTCTCCAACGTCCGCAAGGCGATATCATGCAGATATTCCGTGCAGGCGTCCAGAGTGAGCGGTGCTAGCACTGACACCGCCTGCTGCCGTAGTGCGTTTGTCTCCTCGCACCGCCTGCCGGGGACATGCAAACTGTCGGACTCATATATAGTGGGATCAAAGCTCCTTGTGTTTATATTTACTAAAGAGTAGAGTTTTCCTAATACTGAAAGGTATTACAAAAACAAGTATACCGCAAAGGCCTTAGATTTCAATATGGGGTTTTGAGGTAAAATTAAACATAATATTAAATCAAAATTATATTTTTTAAATATTCTTTTTGACTATTCCTACAAACCTGTGATTACTAATACAACTAGAATTACACCAAATAGAAGACTCTTACTTTAAAAATTATGTTTTTGTGTACATTGTTATACAATCTGACTGACTAAATAACAAACTTAAAAACAATTTTAAGATATAAATTTATATTATAAACCTACATGTGTAATACACTATTGTTTTCAGAGGAATGTGGAGATAACCATGGTATAAAAAATATGCATAAATAATTAGTCAAAAATGTAAGGAATATAATTTTTCTTATTTTTAATTTTTGAAAAGTTCTGGGCCGTATCTAAATTTGTTGCTACCATTTTCAAAAATTAGCAAAAAATATAACTTTTAACTAAATATGTCAAAAATATACAAAAATTTAGAGACTTACGTACACTGAAAAATAATAAATAATTATTATGTGATATCCTGCAAATGTAAGCTCGTAGATGCATAAGCGTTAAGTGACCAGAGCGACAGGTTTTGAAAAAACAAAGTTTTTTCCTATGTAAATTTTTATATCAAAATTAATGATTTTGATTATATTAATTTGACAATAAATAAATACTAATTTTGAACTTTTGCTCAACTATCTGCTTAGTTTGAGGTTCCAGAAAGCATCAAGGGAAACTTAGATGTCACTATCAAGGCCTAGGTTGTCTGAGTCAGTGTAAGGTCAACAAGTTCTCTAATGTCAGATGACCTATCAGCAATGTTTTGAGACATTATTAAAATGAGAGCCTAAAACAAAGCGATGATATATCACTATTTTCAAAATGGCTAAATGAAAACGATCTCTCTGGAAAACTTGATGACGTCTCTGTGACATCACTGTTACCAAAACAAATTTTACCATTGAAATCAGCAATTTTTTCTGTTTGAAATGATATATGAATAATGGTGGGAATGTTGATTTTCATACTATACGAACTGTCAGAACACTTGCGTGTCAGATCGACATTATAATTAGTACGGTGTTATTACCTAAAAAAAAGGCCTAACCTTGACATCCAAAGTAAAAGTTTTTATTCCAACTCCAAATTGTTCTATATAACCCTCTTATTGTTTGGTAAAAAGTTACACCATTTTGAGCGTCGGTGTTTGGGGGGGGGGAGGGGGAGAAAAAGTAGGAAATTTAGTAGTTTTTTTAGTTTATTTGGAAATAGGTTGAAAACTAAGCTGTTTAGCACAAAGAGTGTTATATACAAAAATATTCTACATGAAATTTTAAACAAAAAATGTCCTATGCATATTCCCTGTAAAATTTACGGTTCATGAGTTGCAGAACGGTGTAAAAATAAAAATGATATAATTTTTAAGGTTTTTTTTTTTCTAAATAAAGCTATATAGAAATAAGTAAATGATTTAATTAAAGAGTAATAATATACTACAGTATTATAGTCAAAAAGAGACTAAGAGGCACCATAGAAGGTTGAAAAAAGTAAAAATAATTGTTAGGAGAAACGTGGTAGTACAAGCAGGCGTGGCCGCCATCATAGTGACCTTGGACCGCGGGCCGCAACCAATGCGGGTTCTGTCTTCTGCACCGATAAAGCATTTGAAATAGGAGCCATATCCATCAAAGCTATTGAAAACAAAACATTTAAAAGCAATACACATGAAAAGAAAGTTTGCTGTCAAGTCTCTAGCCTCTATAACGAAGTCGGTGAAAATTAACAACGACATGGTATGTGTAAATCCTAACACTCTCTTACATCGGATGGTGTGTACAGTAAGGAGTGATGAGAGATTAGAGGAAATTTTTCAGTTTGAACTCTGTGCATATCCTCCATCACTGTTTTGACGAATCTGGCTTGATGAGGAAGGGGAAAAAAATCATCAATGGTGGACAGTTTTGGTTGCAGATTCAAAAGAATCATCAAACATCGATGACCCAGTGAAAGTGTCCTATATAATTGACAGAGGCCACCTCCTACGTAGTGTTGTCTTGCAACAGCCTGCTACATTTAAACAGATTTGCGAGCAATATAGTGATTACGTATGTACTCATTATGGAAAAAGCGACTGTTGTTTTTTATGGTTACGAACGAAGTAACACAAAGGATCAAGAACACCTAACGAAGATCACGTTCCAACATTGTGGTCAAAGTAGAAGACTCAATCCATGTCAACATAAATCAAAATGAATTTTTAGCTAGTGCTAAAAACAAGATGGGTCTAATAACCCTCCTTTCATCGCACTTGCAACAATGTGGTTGCACAGTTCTTCAAGCATCGGGTGATGCTGACCCTATTAGTAGTCTTAACAGCTATTGATGAAGCGAAGAAAGATGTTCAAACGTGTGTTTATTGGTGATGACACGGACTTATTAGTACTGTTGACTGTCCACGCACCTTCAGGGAATAAACTGAAAATGGTCGTACCTAAAAAAAGGAAATCACCAGGAAAAAGTGTACATTATTTCTGACATTCAGCAAGGCATTGGGGATATGAAAGATGTACTTCTGGTTACATACGCCTTCACAGGATGTGACACTCTGTCTGCTGTCTATAAGAAGGGAAAAATTGCACCTTATAGGAAAGTTTCAAGCCAACAACGTTCTTCGTGAAAAACTTCTGGTCTTCAACAACCCCAAAGCCGACCCCAGTGCAGTGGCTGATGCAGGAAATTACTTCCTACTTGCAATGTTTGGAGCCAAGAACACTGAAGATCTAGATTGTCTCCGCTACCAGTCTACTTGAAAGCGATTGCAAAGCAGCCTATACATGCATTACTGAAGTTTGGATGCACTACCCCCCACTTCAGGAGCGTCCAGACAGCATTCAATTTAGGACGTTACCACCAGGTACAACAGTGGCTGAATGAAGATAAGGATCCACTCGAGTGGGGTTTGGAAGAAGATTGGCGACCACCTGAAACCAATTACAACAGCAACGTCCTGCAGCCCCCCCAGGAATTACTGTCCCTTATAATGTGTACTTGCAAAGATGAATGCGTTCGTAATTGTGAATGCAGAAGGAGTGGTCTAAACTGCACTAGCATATGCAGCAATTGCTCAGGCCAAGCATGTGATAACATGGACAATAATAACATCTTAGACGCGACGAGCTAGAGGAGGAGGATAATGTGCTGGAGGATGAGTGAAGTTAATAAAGACATTGAACATTCCAAATTTGAAAGATATTTATGCTTAAGAAGTGAATTTATGTTGCAATGTTCGTAGAAAGTTCAGGGTGGGTTTCTCCGTACCACAAGGTTTATATGGCCTAGGCCTGTGGAAGCCTCTTTTCCCTTAAAAAAGAGTGCCCCTTGATAAGGTGGTGAGGTTGTCGTTCCTTCAAGGGCTTATCACTAACATACCACCGGCCACTGAAATAGCAACATTCTTTTACGAAGCTTATTTTTTAAAAAAATTATCAAAATTACGAAAAAGTTAACATTTACACCGTCTGTAACTCTTGAACCGTACAATTTAGAGTGATTATGAAAAGGACCATTCTTATTTAAAATTTAACGTAGAACATTTTTGTATATAACAATGTTTAGGATAAATAAACCGCGTAGTTTTTGAAATATTTACGAAAAACTAAAAAAACTAGTGATTTTTCAAATTCCCCCCCCCTCACCCCCAAACCCGACGCTCAAAATGGTGTAACTTTTACCATAGAATAAGGGGACTATGTAGAGCAATTTGGTGTTGGAGGAAAACTTTTACTTTGGATGTTGAGGTTTAGGTCTAATTACAACCGTACTAAATGTCGTCGTCACTACAGAACTGATTTGGATCGACATTATAATGTCAATTGCCAGCTTCAGGATTAAAGAAAAAAAGGAAAACGTGATACAACTACTTACAATTCCCACCTGAAAAATCCAAATGGAAGCAAAAAAAAAGCAACATGAAAACATTTGTGCCAGGGAGTTTCAAATCAGTTGGTTTTTAGCAGTACAGGTCAATCGGTTTTCTAGAAGTAACATTACATTTATAGTAGAAACAGTGTAAGAATACATTTTTCAAGCTTACATAGGATTACCTTTCATCAAATTTAATGTTTTCATATTAGACATGTGTAGGTACCAAACGTTTGAAGTAAAATTGAATATGTTCTTACTTGCTTGGCATATATATCAACAATCAAAAATGAAATTTAAACTACTTGTGGTGTGATTCTACAAGAGTTATATAACATAACAGTTATATAATATAACATATATAAAGTTATATAATATAACATGTCAAATAACAACGTTCAGTACAATAAGGCGGAAATCATCACATCACAAGTAAAGTCTTACAATAAAATAAATATTAATCTAAATTTTAACCCTTTGAACACCAACATGCGAGTTCGCAAGCATTGAAATCCCAATAACATCCAAAGCTAGTTATCCAGCAAACTACATTTTAAAATATTAGGGGTCATATTAGTTGTTAAATTGGCTGCTAGATGGCATGGCAAGTCAATTTTGCTATCTAGCGTTGTTTCTGCTAACGTGCAAACTGAACATCAGAGCTTATTTTGCTGTTGGAGGTAGGAATTGTAAATAACTATCTATTGTACAAAAAGGCACAAAAACAAAGCTTGAAGAAGCTGATAGATGTGATAGTGTGCCCATTTGCCTGTATTACACTTGGAAGTTTGTTTTGAGATTTACCATACTCAGGAGGTTTTTTTTTTGTAGACAACTAAAAAACATGTCATTTTACTATTGTTCAACATTTTGTATTTCTCTACTTTTCACATAATCTTTTGTTCATGTATGATATTTTAATAAAGCATGCTTTATCAATGTAACATTGTTCATTGATTTCATACACACTGGTACTTATAATGTAAAAAGCACAACAATCATTAAAAAATCCCCTAACTGAGCAGTTTTGATTCTTAAATCAACTATTCAAACAAATAAAAAAATTGCTTTACATAACAAAATACGAGGGGTCGTCCATAAAGTAACCGCCGTTTGGGCCTGGCGCGATAAGTAGTGGGGGTAGCGCCGCCATTCTCACATCGGTGTGCGCAGCCGTTCAGTACGCTTCTAGCTGTGCAAGGGAGAGCATCGTGCGATCGCGCGTTCTTTTGGTACAACGTAAAAACATGAGCGCCGTGATAGAAAATCCCGCCACGTGTGAAGTGCGTGGTGTAATAAGATTTCTGTGGTCGAAAAGTTACACAGCAGCTGAAATTCATCGTGAATTATTGAGTGCGGTGTGTGGCCCAAACATTATGAGCGAAAGTGTAGTCGTCAATGCAATGGGGTCATACCGCTTCGCCTAGCAAGCCGAAGAAAGCTCGCCAATCTTTTTCAGCGAGAAAATTGATGGCTACAGTTTTTTGGGATGCTAAGGGCATCTTGCTCGTTGAATTTTATGGAGCGTGGTACGACCATTACAGCTGCAGCTTACTGTGAAACCTTAAAACGGCTACGACGAGCGATTCAAAACAAGCGTCGTGGTCTTCTGACATCTGGTGTGTTGTGTTTGTCCATGACAACGCCCGCCCTCATACAGCTCAAAGAACTACAGAACTTTTGAAAAAGTTCAAATGGGACGTTTTTGACCACCCCCCCCCCCCCTACAGCCCGGATTTGGCTCCCAGTGATTTCCATCTTTTCCCGTACATGAAGCGGTGGCTTGCATCTCAGACGTTTGCGAGTGATGAAGAGCTTCAAAACGCTGTAACATGTTGGCTACGTTCTCAGGCGGCAGATTTTTTTTAAAGACGTAATTTAAAAAACTGTTAAAAGATATGATAAGTGCTTGAATTTGTATGCTGAATATGTAGAAAAGTAGAGAAAAGCTGCAGTTTTTACATTTATATAATACAATTTTTGTATCTCAACTGGTTTATTTTTTATTTCAAAACGGAGGTTACTTTGTGGACGACCCTCGTAAATAAGTGTTCTGTAATTTGGCGCTACGGGAAAATACCTACTAAAGAATTTGGCGTTAACAAAAATTATTTCAATACATTTTTTCAACGTTTCTCCGCGTACCCCAAGGGGTACCTAAAAAACTAATTTACTTAAAAATATTAAGCTATTGTGCGTTCGACAGGGTACATGATAGTCTGAGGTATTTTTTAAAGTGCAGGATCAAATTTAACAAACCACAAAGGCAGGCAAACAATAAAAACGCAATAAGGAAATGCACAGCAACATGTACCCCACCGGACGCACGTCTCGTTTTACGAAAGCCTGATGTGTACCCACTCGTACACACAACGGCAGTTGTGAATAATTGCATGAACCCTGTAGATCACAGATTTCAGAGGTCAAACCTATGACAGCTTCAGATAGAATAACTTTGGTTGTTTCGAAGCTCAAAGCGGAAGGTGGATGGAGTAAGAATTACATCAACTATCTAGATGATGTATTCAACATTTTGATATAAAAAGCCATAAAATCTTTTTATATCATAAGCAAATTTCGTAAGTACGGTTGTTGGTAGTTGTACTACTTACATGATGTGCTCACTGATGAAAGTGACCAGTGAGTGCAGCAGATGTTTGAGTGAAGGGTTGATAGTGAAGGTCTGCTGACTGGAGAGTGTGGAGATGTGAGCGTTGACTACGGCCAACACGTAACTCTCTTCTGGGATTATGTCATTGGCATATGTGTTCTGCAACGTGACCGATCAAGAGTTACCACACTGTTATATACAATTCTTTATAAAAATAAGTAAACTGCATTGTCTCATATGTAAAGAGTACTGGTGACACTAGGGTAGTTGGGAAATGTACAAATACAGTTCACATACTTTAATGGTTTGATGGAAACAAGTAGGACAGCAAACAAGAAAATCCATACACAAATGCCCCTCGCTCAATTCTTTTGAGCTAAGGAGCTAAGCTTTTGAGCTCAACTAGTCAGAGCTAAGGAGTTCACAGCAAGCATAATTTTTGTCATGTCAGGGGATAGCCTGCAAGGAGTCAGAAGGAAATCTTAAATGAGAGCATAGGTCGAGTAGTACACCAAGTTAAAGGTCTTTATTAGTAAAGTACAATGCCACAAATCCAACTCAAAGGGTTCACTCTTTAAAAAATTATGCTGGTTTAAAGTTTGAAATATTTATGATGTAGGTCCTCTTCTAAATGGTTTAATATTCTTGTCTTGGCTCAAGTTGTGAAAGTTAAACTTAGTAAATGAATACTGGACTTATGAAATAGTTTTTAAGGTAGTTAGTGACTTCACATCCAATGGAGGATAATCTACATAAAAGTTTTCACTGATTGTGTTCTAGATAGCTACTCACTGAAGGGAAATCAGTGACAGCATTTGCGTTCCACTTGTCGAGGACTGTGCGGACGCTGGCAGGGAGCAGGATGGTGAGAGCCGCAGACAAACTCTGTGTCTTGACACTGCGTGAGGATGAGACTGCAAGCACGCAGCGGAACGCAATGAAGTCTCCGAGCGAATAGCCACCACTTGCCTCCGAGCTCTCGTTGATCTGGTACATCAGGCTGGTCCTGCAACAATCAACGTTTGTTAAATCCTCAGATATAATGTTGCTTTTTACACCCTTTTTTTTAATGAATCAATTTTTATATCCATAATACAGGAGACTACAAACATAATAAAATCCGTGTTGAAAATGATAAAATGCGTAATTATAAGTTTGATACATAATACAAATTGAAAAATCAGTTAACAAATCTTAAACAGTAAATTTATTGTGGTCAAATAATAAGTGTAATAAACAAAACATTTTTGTTTGCAACAGGAACATATCTTTTTACATAACCAAGTGCCCACAGGTTAAAGATTTTTATGAAGGATATTACTGACACTTCACGTAGTCCATATATAGTGGTCTAGTTAGAACATTTTGTTATTAGTATTTACTATGCAGCAAACATGCTATGTGTTTTTATGTATTTATTTAGGTCAAACTGAAGTTGGTAAAGAAATATTAAGACAAACTAATAAGAAACAAGCAAGTTACAAGCTGAACATTTATGCCTTGTTAGAGAGTAAAAGTTTATTACATCATTTCTGTAGACGATCATCACATCTGGATCGTCTGGTGATGATTTGTTTAAACTGATCATCAATAAATGTTTCACAAATTAATTTGGATAAACAACTCAAAATTTAAGTTACTACATGTACTTAATTTAAGCAGTTGGAGATGGGTTTATAATTAATTTTTCAGTGGCAGTGAATGTAGTTACAGAAGTACTTTGTAATCTTTTGCTACATCATACCTCTCTAACAGATGAATGTAGTCGGAAAAAAATATTAAAATCTGAGGTAAAATATACGAAGATTACCTGCTACACGCCAAAATTACTTCTGTCAGCCGCAGAACATGAGGCAGCAAGTCCTGCGCTAGCTCACTCCGGGGACTCGGCTCTGTGCACTCAAATGTTCTGGAAAAAATATCACAATTTAATCAGTTAAACATGGTTTACGTTAGTAAAACCCTTTACACATCACTTAGTCTTGTTTTGAATCATTCCATTCGTGGTCTTTCAATATTACATTTCTAGAATTTCAATTAATAATTATGTATTTTAAATTAAATGTATATGAACACAAATATGTATTTCTATTATAAATTTAGCTTCTGATTCAGATACAAGATCTAAAAGGATATTTTGAAATTCAGTTGGTCTTTTTTATAGAAAAGCTATAAGAATGATTGAACACACGATTTATAACCAAAATATTTATGTCAGAAAGATCATAAGTGCCAACGGTTCAACCTACATACAGTAATTTACTGACAGAAAAAAACCACTAGGTTCACTAAAGTGCTTTGTTCCATCTTCAATGTATGGAGGTCGAATAGCAAGCAGGGCTGGATAGTTTTAAACTAAAGTGACAGACCTTTAACACTTATTTCCCTTTTTGAAAAATAACACTAGTTCATTAACATTTTGTATTGTTGTTTGGAAATAAAAGATTCAGTTACACAAATCAATGTTATTTAGCAACACTGATCCTGTACTGTATTTGTGTATTGTAAGATTTCATAGCTCCCAAACAATTGTATTTTCATAAAGTCAGGTGGATTGTTAATATTACTTTGTATCTTGTCCACTTTATTTTCACATGTAAATTTAGCACCAATACTTACAGACATAACATTTAGTTTTATTTGCCAACAATTACAATTTAAACATTTCTGAATTGCTAACTTTACTATTACAAGATCCAGGCCTTTTTAATTCCGACTAATAAGTTAACTGTAACAGTTTGGAATTTAAACATGATTCGTGTGATTCGTTTGTGTCTGATGAAATGCTACGTTGCAGAGAAACTTTTTAAGCATCGCGATCTATGCAATTTGTAAATCTCATTAAATAACAGAATGAGAAAAGGAATACTTCACTAATATGATGAACACATTTCAGTAGGTAAACCGCTAACAATAATTCTTAGCAATCACAGTGTAATAGGATACAAGATACCAAAAATGAACGCCACATACTTGTTAAGGTCAGTAGTCTCGGAGGTACCACCAGGTAAGGCCAGGACCTTCACCTTGGCGATGACTGTGTCCATTAGACAAAGGTCCATGATTGTAGGGAGATCTCTTTTGGGAACCAACCATCCTGTGGACACAAATATCCGTATTAAATAAGAGAGAAGAAAAAATTACTTATTTGAACAGGACAAGAACAAAATAGTTCTCTAAACCTACTCAGCTCTCAGTTAGTGAAACTATTTCAAAAGGAATGGTACTACAATGAAAGTTTCATAACTGTTCTTTTTAATTTTTGCAAGTAAATAAAATAATTATTTAGGAAACTGCTTAAAGAACATAATAAATTGGTGAATATGTTCAACAACAGTATGATGTAGTTCTGTGTTACAAATAATCAATTATCTGTATCTACCCCAGTGTTTTTAAAATAGATAATGGAGATTAATTTAGAAAACCCATTACATTCATCACATATTTATAATTCTAATTTTACACTAAATATTTCTTTTAACATGAACTGTGATTTATAATTTTTTTTTTTAATTATTTCAGTTTTTACGTTATAAATGAAAGAAAGTTGATGACAAGTTACCTTCGAGTTGTATATGAGGCATTAAGGACACAATGCTGTTCTTGGCGAGAGTAACGTCGTATCTAATGCTGTTCACCATGTCAGTGACACTCTTGAGCAGAGTCTCTGCGTACTGGGTGTACATGCCTTGTTTCACCAGGGCATCCTTACAGAGTAGAGAAACAGGTGTAGGTGAGACAATGCTGTTATTGGATGTGGTAACTTTAAATCTAATGCTGAAAACCATGTTGGGTAGTATTAAATAAATTCCTACAACTCTTAAATTTTGGCTTCACCATATAACAGACTTCATATGTTGTTAACAGGAGTAACGTTAATCTTGTCACAAGACCAATTCAATACAATCAAGACACATAGAATGGTAATTTTTGTATTAACCGTTATGACAGTACTTGATTTAAATCACTCTAAATTATCGTTTGTTAAAGAAATCTCTTTTCCTCATTACAGCCTAAAGAATTTAACGTTTCGTATGAAAACCGGGAAATAGGTTACAAAACTATTACATATTTAGTTCAGTTTTATTTACTGGACAATCAAGTTGAGCAATTAACGCTTGGAACTGATTTTGGAAAATCAAGAAGAGTTTAGTTTTTTCTATTATGAGTTTATTTTAAAAATTATTTCTCTCTATAGCTTTTTTAATTTTTTCAGTAAAAACGGTGCTAGAAGAAGCTAATCAAGAAAACCAGGGTAGTGTTTCGTATCAAGTACGTGTTGGCACATAATCTGCATCAACTTAATATCCTCTATGAAGGAGCATGTTGTTTACATTTATAATTGTATAGTGTCTTATGTTTCCCTGATTCAACCTTCCCTTCTTTAACCACACTAGGAATAACTGCCACTGTGGGTTCTCAGCATCCGAAATTGAACACTATTAAAGTTGAGTTACTGTACTTATTTTCTCAGTATTTGAGCAAATTTCAAAATAAAAAATAATTACAAATACAAATTTTGTTAGGTAAACAATTATTAAAGGGTACATTATTTACTTTTTTAACGCATTTATTTGCTCAAATAATATTTGGCATTATTTTCCTAGAATCTGGAGAACCTTACCCGCATCCAACTGCTGAAGAACTTGTGGCCGGCTCTGGGTCCCCAAACTAGGGAATGTAGGAGGAGGGGAGTAGCTGGCATCCCTTGCCCCAGTGCCAACTTGTCCAAGTATGGGGTGGAGGGTGGTAGTTGCAGCAAGAGCCTAACAAACAAAAAAAGACAATGAGATTCTAGAACCAACCTTCTATGTTATAACCTCTGAGAAAAAAGAAAATGGGGTCTAAACGAAAACCTTGAGGTTCAACACCTTTCTTTTCATTAGTATTGGCAGTTTTTTGTCAATGGACTGCCTGGTATTCACTTTTCGGTTTTGTGTTCATATTACTGATATTTCAAGTATACACTGTATATTATTATATTTAAAACAAAGTTCTACTATCAACTTTATTGGCTATAAATAACATCAAGAAAACATTATGGTATTACTAAATACTGCAGAAACCCACTGCTAAAGATAGACTGTAGGTAAAATTACGTATTAAAGGATTAAACTATTCATAAAACTCTCCTGTTTTATTAAACATAATGTTATAATCATGCAAACTTCACCCATGCCCCTCACCTCCAACAGATGGTGAAGCAATACTGTGTGGCACAAAGGGCCGTGAAGCTGATCTTGTCTGTGGACTTGATGCTGGGAATAGTCTGGTCAGTCACGTTGAGGATTTCTATCAGCACATCCATCAGCAGTGGATACTTCACCTTTTCTGCTGATCCCAAGATGAAATTGCAAGCCTGTATAACAGTATTACAGTCTGTGTAATGGTTTTCAAGCATTTCTTAGATAAATAAACAACTATAATTGTCTACTGCTGAAAAGAACAAGTTATGATTTACTCAGCATTACACATAAGTAATTAATAAATTACAGACGATATCTGAGAAATGTTAATTCCTAATCATTAAGAATTGCTGATTATTAAACAGCCTGTCATGTATATATATTTACTTTGTACAAACTTCTTATTTTATATTCATATCTTCTTCAAACTTTTCCATTCTGTTAAAACTTACTCAGTCAGTTAAATAAAACACTGCTTTTCTTTGTTTGAAGTCTCTTTTTGATGATGGAAGGATTGTGAAGGAAACAGGATTTTTCCAGACATTTTCCATCATTCCAAAAAATCAGTAACAGTACAATGACCATAAATATACACATTAACCCTTTTAACCCCGACGTCCGTACTATACGGACGTCGTAAAAATGGCGTCAACTCCCGACGTCCGTACAGTGCGGACGTGTCCTTTTTATTACTTTACTGGCCACCTATTTCACCAAATGCTTTGAAATTTCACAGACTTGTGCACAAAGATATTTTGCATCGAAATATATTAGTTTGTAATGGTTTGACTTCGTATTTTGTCAGTCTGTGACTGAGCAATTGCAGTTCGTCTCGACTGACTGCTCACGCTTGTTGCAGACAGCTGTATATCACGTATATCAGCTGTTCTTCACAGTTTTAGGTTAAAGCAGTGTAAAGTACGGCAGTTAAAGTTTAGTTTATTATTTGTTTGATTTCAAAATGAGTAAAAGACATCGTTCAAAGTCTCCCGTAAGTGAAAATACACTAATTAGTAACCTAGTTGCAAATGGTGTGGATGTGATTAGTGACGACGATTTGAGTGATGGATATCTTGAAAATTTACATTTTGTAGTGATGTAAATATTGTTTTTAAAACTTTTTTTAAATTTATATTATGAACAGTTTTAGTTATTTTGTCAGAAATAACTTTGGTTTTATGTTTATTTTAAGTACAGTGAATTTTAAATGTCTTGTTACGTTGCCTTGCCCAAAAATGGCAAAAAAGAAAAATTTACACGGCTTTACAAAAATTGATGTTACTCCACTTGTAAATCAGGTAGGCATATAATTTTTGTTTCCTTTTATTAAGGATTAAGTATGTCATAAAGTAAATGGGTATTTTTTTGTCAAATATTTTTTTATCTATATGGTTTCCATGATCAAACTTGAAATTTTTTCATTTTTATTTATTTTTTATATATTCATATGTATGTAAAAAAAATTACTTTCAAAATAATAATTTTATTTGTATATTTCTGTAAGCTAAATGTATAAAGAAGTAAAACAAAAAAAGAATTACCTAAATATCTTAAAAAATAAATGAGTTATGAATTATTTACAAAACCCTTACATTTTGTCTGAAAATGGCTTGGGATTTCTGGCACATCACTTGATTTAATGGCCGGGGTTAAAAGGGTTAAACATATTTTCTTGATCTTGGGAAGAAGGTAAACTCAAAATTAGCGTCGGAAATATAATTAACTCGAACCAGAAGTACTTATATAGGTGCAAAACCTACAAAATTGCATGTGAAGCCAAGGTAACAACTAGTTACTTATAATTTTGTTAAAGTAAAGTTACTGTCTAGTTCAAAATCTTTTGTACAACTTATAGAGTTTTACCATGTAGAACTACAATTTGCATTTTAATCATACATGACAATGTTATGGTATGATTTATTGTTTTTGTTTTATGACTTCTTGTCATATTATAAGACAATTTAAAAAAATATATTATTGTGCCAATAAATTTCTATTACTCATATATATTACTCATTACAAAACATCTAAGAATTCAATGAATAAACTAAAATTTCACTCACGAGGCCGTCCAGCTTGGGGTGCTCTTGATTATTCAGCTCCGAATTGATGATACTGTAGAAGCGAGGCTTCATTGAGAACTCATCCTGTGGTCCCAGTTTACGATAGTTGTCTTCAATTTCCTTCCAGGGACAGAATATCCTGGCTGGGGCTCTGCCCTGAACCGTGTCTCCTACCATGCTGGTAGCGTTAAACAGGTTCCACTGCACCTGGTAGCAAAAATCATCATCATCATCCGGTATGTGTCAAGTATTCCACCAGGTATGCTACATTTAGATTATGTAAGATACATAAAAAACAGTAAATTAAAAGAACTAAGTGGTTAAGACTTACGTGTTGAAGCAGCACAGGTGGAGCGTCATACAGATGTTTCATCATGTACTCAAAGAGCAGCAGAAGCCGAGAGAGACAGAGCAGTTGGGACTCCCTGAGAAGCCCGCGTACTGAGCTCTCTCCAACACGGATAATCCCGCTTGCGCACGCCAACAGCACGGACTTCTTCTGCATCAAGTTCAGAGAGTGGAAGAGGAACAGCAACAGTTGAGCGTGCTCCACGTTCATGTCTGGTAACGTACATAGAATATCATTAATTCAATTAAATTCACTAATCTGCAAGCTTAACTAACTGGTTCTGGTAATGAACAGAAACAAACCTTCATTGTCAGCATCATAAGTGGTGGGATAGTTGCAGATGTTCTCCACCAGTGTGTGTATAAGTCTATTCCAGATGTTGATCACTGCTGTATCCTTTTCCGCTTGAGGTTTCAGCAGTAAAATCTGTTTAACACAAAGAAAATGTAGTCAAGAAGGTTAACAAACACTTTCTGCGAGGATCTTTGGAAAATAAAGGTGCAATAATTGTTACAAATTTAAAATTGTATTCACTGTCATAGTTAATTTTCTGTTGTTACACAACATATTTTGAATTTGAACTTGCAAGTTTTTCAGCATAACAAAGGTCCCCTAACAAGCGATTCCTTCTAATGTAGACGTTCATGCCACAAAAACAACATTTTTGCAGCTTTTCTCAGTTATTTCCAGTCAACAACAGTACTTTTTTTTACGCCAACACAATGGCTACATTTTGTGTACCCATGATTGCCAAGCCGTTTTACAGGCTTTGACTTTATTCTACATTGTTGAAAAAGATAGTTCCTTTCTTCCGCCCATTTTCTCGCACTACTGCAATTTTATTATAAATATGTTAAACACAATTAATTATAAATTTAGAGCAGCAATAATTTAGAACTGTACAGCAGAACTCAACTGAACTTAAACAAAGAAAAGTTTATTAGGAGAAAGAAAGGGTAAAAACCTAAAGACTGTGTGGGAAGTTTGATGGTAGATTATTTAGGTGTGCACGCCACATCAGAAATGGAGGTATACCTGAGCGAGTACAGCCAGAGTCCGAGGGTAGACCTGCAGAGGCCAGGCGTTGTTGTTGTCCGACTGTGTTGGGCTGACACCCAGATGGTGCAGTAGTGTCAACTGCAGACTCTCCACTAGCAAGCTACGAGCCAGCAAGTTGTGAGTGTAACGAGTCAGTGCCTGAGAGAACTCGCTGTATAACACGCCCAGTGCAGCTCCAAAATATACAGATATCGTGCCTATAACAATTTAATTACGTTATTATAATTGCTCTTATATAATTAATAGACCTATTTACAACTTCTTGAAACTACTATTTTAGTGACATATTGTTACGCTGTGTTTAAATTACTTTGTACTTACAAAACATGTATTCTTATTTTAATATAACAAAAGAAACATTTCTTGAACAAAAGAGTTTTAATTAGATTTTGTTTACCTTAAAGGTTTAATAATTTTTCAAATACGTAGAATATGTTTGAATAGAAGTAATTAATTAATAAAAACGCAAGTGTTTTTCATGACAGAGCGGTCCAATCAATTCATTCTAGTAGTGCTAGAAACGTGTTACAGTAATTCAAATGGGAGGGGATTAAAACTACTTTAATCCTTCTCCACTTAAATTTAATAAACATTTATAATCCATTTAAAAACTATTTGGTCCCTTAAAATTGTGATAAAATTAATTTTAATTTTGTTTTCATGTTTGTGGTGTTTTGGAAATCATCTTTGAAAGCACTTTGAAAAATACGACCTTTTTTAATTTTAAATTGAAAGGAACCTAAGAGGGGATTACCCTACAAATAATACATGCTAAACAGAAGCACATACCGGTCTCTGTACGAGCTGTTTCTCTGTCCAAATCTCGTATGATGGCAGCCAGAATCACCATCTGCTGCTCTGCTAGCCCTGTCTCCACATAGTCCTGGATATAGGCACTCTCAGAGTTCAGCAGGTACTTGTTCATGAACTGGAAGATCTGGGATGCTAACGAAATGTACTGTACAACACAAAACAACTAAATTATACACCAATCTTCTTATAATTATTAATTATTCACAAAATTGTTGCTAAATGCTAATCTCGAGAACGGCTTGACCAATTCTACTATTTCTTTTTGTTAAGTATTCGTTAAAAACCAAGAAAAGTTTATGTGAAGATAAAAATAGGAAAAGTTACGTGGAATATTCCGGAATTTAGAAATAAATATGGTAATATTTATGTTTTATGATCCAAACTTAACTGACACTAAACAGCAACTGGCACTGTCAACTGAAGTTGGGCAAAAAGGCTCAAACATCTGTTCACATTTAAATTTTGTAAAATATTAAGTATATAGTGCTTGATCAGTAGTGTAAAGCTTATAGCAAAACCAAAGCTAATATTTAACTTTTACTACAGACTGTGGTGTTGACGATTTAAAAACATCTAATGCATTGTAAATACTATTTACAACTTCTACAGACTCAGCTGTGACATTAGAAATAGAATTAATTTGAACCAGAAATACTCCTACACATGCAAAACATGATTAGGTTCAATTCTGATACTCTTGACCATGAACTCTTCCCCTAGAGGATTCACTTCAGGCTGATTTATACCTTCCAGTTGAACCCACACTGGGTACAGCAAAAACCGATGGGTCACTTAAATCTGGGCAACCTTATAAATGTCCAGGAGCGCCAAAATCACTAACCTCAAATATAGAGATTCTAGGTCGCAAGAGTAATTCAATAGGTTTAGTTTACTGTGGGAGATGACTGTTGGGAGTTGGTAGGGTTAGTTCCCTAAGAGTCTAAGGTTCTTGTCAGCCTAGACATAAGGGCCCTGCCTGCTTTGATCGGAGAGGCTGATTCAGAAGCTTTTCCTTTTTCTGAGGGGACATGACTTCAGATTAGTGCCCTAAATTTTTCCTCATGAATCTCAACAGGTAGCGGCCCCTACCCCCAACTTTACCCATCCAGAATATCCTATCACTCCTCCAGAAGCAGCACAAAGGTCCTTATAGGGCTAAGTGCAATTTTCTAAGCTTTTTGTCCTAAGGTAACAAAAAAAACCATAAGCACAAATAATATCTACCTGATGTACTTCTACTTATGTTTTAAATATTTCATAGGACTCCATCATATAACATTGTAAGCGGTATTAGTAGTATAAGGACTTTGATTTTGAAAAGTGTGTGCGAAGCCACAAGTAACAGCTAATATGTCATAAAAATATGATACAATAACCATGAACAAATCTTGACTGATTGCAAGAATCTTCTACCAAAGGCTGCAACAACAGTCTGTATACGTACTGAGCTTAGGCCTACTCATTAGGATTTACATATTTTATGTAATTATTCAAGATTCCATTTCTTGTGTTTTTTTTTATTTGTATTCAGAGAATAAGCAGTAATTTTTAAAAATGTGTTATTCTCTTGATAAATTTGTTTTACTATAAAAAATTATGTATATTTCAAAACAAATCTTTTACTCCACCTAATTTTAATAAATTTAGTTTTGATACACTAAATAATTAAATAGCAATAACAGCCATTATCATACCCCATTGGGTTCTCCCTTCTCCGGCACAATAGAACCAGTGGTGTCAGGAGTCATGTTGGTTTTGCTGGTGTTGTCCTGTACTTCGGCACCAGGCTGTGTTGTATGAGTGGTATCTGGCACTGAGATCGTCTCCTCAAACCACAACCCTAGCAGCGGCTCACTGTCATCATCTGAACACACAACAATTCTTTATTATTGTACTCTCTGAGAAATGTCTCCACATGTAAATCGGTTTGTTTGAATAACCAGATTGAGTATCTATCACAAGTATTAAGTAATTTAAACATTATGATTGATGAGAATGACATGTAACTTTAAACCTTATATTGTAAAGTTTAAAATTGTGCTATACAATAGACTACTGTTTCAGTGGGCCCCAGTTATCTGACAAGAGTAAACTAGACTCACAATTATACTGTAATTGTTCATATGGTTAGCTCAAACTGAAATACTATGTTAACATACAGTGGACAATAATTATGATGCAGCGAAATTCACAAAGAATTTTAGTATTGATATTAGTAGTATATAGTATCACTACTTTATAGTAAGTGATACTACACGTTACAATCCACTTGTAACAGGTTTTAAAATGTACAAAAAAAAGGTAGTTACATAAAATGTGTGCAATCTACTTTCCACAAAATCAAGAATGATAAAATAACTTCAGAGGAACAGTTAACTGATGTGGCCACCTTGAAAACGTGTAGGTATTCTTGAAAACCAATGTCAAATTCATGCTTCTTGACCTGAAAAACTCCCAGATATTGATTTTCACTCCCCTTGTTTAATGCTGATATCTCGGAAATGAGAGTTATTTGTAAAACTGATATCAGGTACACATTTCTTGACCCGAAAAACCCCACAAACCAAGTTTTGTACAAATCCGTTAGTAAATAGCCAAAAACCCAATTTTTCCGCCATTTAGTGGCTGCCATCTAGGAAGAGTGATAGATTTTTCCTTTTAGCCAAAATGTTTCTTTTTTATTTCCTTTCCAACAATATGTCACATGTGGGGTGTTGCCATTTAAAAATTTTGAGTTGGGGTGCACAGGAGGGCACCCGTTCCTGAACATTTTTTTCATACGCAAAAAAGTAGGTGTCAGTAACCTACAAAGATCCCCAAATTTTTATTTCAATTGGTCAAATCATCTATAAATGAAAGGGGTGGCCTCTGAGATTTGGATGACCTGTATGTACATTTATATAAAAATAGAAAGCATCAAAAGGGATAACCAAGCTATCTAAGAGAAAATAGTAAAATAAACACCATACACTATAAATAATACTAACCTTCATCTGGTGAGCTCTCCTCCGAGCAGCTGATGATGTCATCGTCGTAGTAAGTGGTTGAGTCAGACGTACTGAACGTGTCTCCTTCAGGAGGATGTTTCTGAATACGTTTCAAAGTGCAAGCCTGCAACACAGATCTATGATTAACTCACTTCACTAGAATAAATGTAGTTCAATTGCTCCAGTACATGTATAAAAATCTACTAAACACATTAAAAAAATAATGCCAAAATATTTTTCTCCGTTTATTATTATACATTGTATATTGCTGTATGAGGTTTGTAATTTTTTAATTTTACCACTAATTTGATTTAAAATTATGGAAATTTAATTAAAAACCTACATTTTTAAACAAAAAACATTTTTTACAAATCATTACTGAGTGAGTTTAGCATTATTAGTTTAGAAGATAAAATTTGTCTTCAGGGATATCCTTAAACTTAGTGCACAAGAATTTTGTCACTGTACAAATGGTAATTTTGACAAAAGCTACAGTTTATGACATAGAATTCCCTAAACAGATATTTATATTGAAAACCAAACTTCAACTCTTAGACTGTTCAAGTATTGTCTCTTTTGTTGAAATTTGTTTTTGACAAAGATAGAATTGTAAAGGCAACAGAACTTTTTTCATTAGATCAGTAAAATCTTGAAACATAGTGTTATTGATATCTTGTATCACTTGACAATGTTAAGAAGTCCGAAAAATCTGTTATCTTAACTGCCTACTATACTAAGCACATGTAAATAATATGTGTCCAAACAAAAAATTGATTTAATCTGAACTTAAACAGTGACGAAGAGTTACCTTCCGGTAGCTGATGGTTGCCAGGTAAAAAAGGAACTGGTTCAGAGGAGCAGAGGTAAGGACACGGGCTGCCCGCTGCAGGGCCGTGGCGGGGGTGAGGATGTGAAGCTGGGCGGGGGTGGGTTCTCCTAGGCCACCATCGTTGGCTTCCACTTGCAGGTCGTCCAGAAGAGCTGACATCATGGTGAGGGCTCGACAAGCCAGTGCTACTGACAAAACCCCAAACCCTTGCTGACTGTAAACAACAAGACTTCATTGTATAACAAACAATGAGATACAATTTTACATCAAACTATCATTTGGTTGCCAATAGATTGCTTTATTTTTCATACTGACTTTTTTATTTTGCAAAAGATTAATACTGTAAGTAAAGTCATTTTGAAGTAGTCAACAACCATTAGTGTATCTAGAAAAAATTAACAAATAAATCAGAAATAGGGAGTACTGACATTATCCAACTACTTTTTGTGTTTCAATAAGTACAAAATGGTAAGCGAATATTAAAAAAAGATAATTCTTGAGAAGGTTAAAAGTACTTTAAACACGGATTATATATTTAAAACTATTTTGAGTAAGATCAAATCTCAAATTCAAAGAGCTCTTGCATCCTTATACACATCCTTGTAGCTCTGATATGGTGGGACAAAATGCAATCTTTACTACTTTCTCGGAAAATAAAAAATTCAAATTTAAGAATACAAATCTGGGCATGGTAAGATAAAGATACCACAGATATGGATAGAATGGATACAGATAAAGATAGCACTTACACTTTCATGAGGTTTATGCGGGAGCTCCCATCTCTAGACTTGCTGGGAGACTTGCCCTTGTCCTCTTTGCCTGTCTTGTCGGAGGGCAGCAGGCTAGAGTTGGACAGTTGACTCTGTAGTCCTGTAGTCAACAGCCAGACACCCAGCAACATGTGATTCTGGAGAATCTGACAACAGCAAACACAAAGATTACAGTGAAGTCTTCCTGGGAGGCCATATTTTCAAACGGTTTTAGAATTAGGAATTTTAAGGAAAAACAGAGGCAGGGGTATGACACAATAATTGCTAGAGTACCATGTTTATGTTATAATATAATCTGTCCTGACCTAAGAAACTCATGATGTGATGATGATAACTTACATGTCCTCCTGCTCTTGTGGAGGTCTTGAAGACATTTGAGATAAGGTTAAATATCTCCAGTGACTTCTCAACAACAGAAACAGCCAAAGCATCGAGGTTGCCCTCCTCTTCACCAGGTTTTGCTGGGATTGTTGCTGTAACAGATTTCAAAAGTTTCAAAGTAAAAACTCCTTTTTCTGTAGAGTAGCTTTTAATATTTTAATACTTTGTAGCTATGTATGCGTACCAGTGCTATTAGTGGACATGGCAGTCTTGGGCGAGATGGCCGAGGAGATACCCAAAATGCTGTTGGCTGTGGCGATGCTCACGGCAGCATACAGGCAGGACATGGTTATTGTTGACAGTTTTTCCATCTTAGCCTGCGTCAGGGGTTCCAGTACTGGCAGAGATAGGGCACTCCACACCATGTTGATGTCGTTTACCAATGGCTGCAAGCTGTTACCACAAAACAGATTAACAGAGGTTGTTTACACATAATGTAGCTATTTTGGGAAGGATTGATTTAATTCGAACATTGAGTTCAACTCCATTTAACCTTCCACTTAGTACAGCTTCTGAAATCTGATGCTGTCACAGACTTAAAAGCTATGTAGATTTCACTTTAAGCTTCTTCGTTGTTGACTTTCTCTTCAGACGGATGAAGACTACAGCTTACAGTAGTCAACTATTGTAACACTGAACTCAACATTCGAAAAGGTTGGTTACTTGTGCATCATCACAATTAACGTGTAGTGAGCTATTATGACAAATGAAGGAAAAACTTAGGGGAAGAGGCTTGTGTTCAAAGATGTGTCAAGAGCCCAAAATTAAATTAATTACAAAAGAATTAAAATTAAATTTACATTTTTGGGCTTGGATGTGCAATCTTGAGTCTAGACAGAAAGATTTTCCTGGTGTTTTTGAAAAATATATTATTACATTACAAGGGTATTTAATATTTCAATTTTTGACAACCACTGACAAGATAACTCCCTCTTAAGTGTATTAAGTTTTTACTTTGTATTTTCACATTCCAAGTGATCGCAAACATGAGTTGTTAACAGGAATATTATATTTCTTCAAAGTTTTTATTTTAAAAATTTGTGACTTTTTATAAATGTATTTTATCTGTTACCTATAATATCTTAAAAGCAAACACACAGTCACTCTTAGTTAGTTTACAAGTACAAACATTTACATCAAAGACACTCAAACAGAAATTTAAAACTACCCAATACAACAAAAAAAACAGCTGGTTATTCAAGTATTATCACTAGTGAGCCCTACCAACTGAACAATTCCTTCTTCTAGTAATGTCTTCTCATATTTCTCAATTCAAGCATATTTAACACCAATGTGGTGTATGTAATTACATTTTATTATTATGAGCTGTTTTGTTCTATTTTTAATATCAGCATTATCGTATTGTCACTGTTAAGAGTAGTCATTTTGAGGTTAATTTTTTTTTTTGGTTACTTGTTAATTTGCTTAAAAAATGGCAAATAAATCAAAGTTGACTAAAACTTTCTAGTGAGCGTCAATTTGTCACAATATAAAAAAATTGATTGGAGAAAATGTGCTTCAGTATGCAGTTGATGGTGTTGCTGCTCCCACTGGTAAATCCAGTGGACTGATTGCAAGATTGGAAACCATCATATCATGACTGATGCTAAATAGGTTCACTGTCTTTTTACATAAGCAAGCTCTGACATAAAAAAATGCTGATCGAACTTCGTCAAGTTTTGGATGATGCAGTGAAAATTGTTAAAGCTTGAATGGAGAATTTTATTAAAGCTTGCCACCCATTGCAAAACTTCTTTTATGAAGAAATGGCCCCTTTAAATAAAAATCCTTTCTTTACACAGACTCTCTAGTCTGTGGAGGTTACGCTTCAAATGATGTAATAAGACTAATACCGACCTGTGACGGACCAGGAGAGCCTCTGTGTGTGTGGAGGGCAAGCTGAACTGTTTCTTGCTGACCGCCGCAGTGTATTTGTTGCGGTAACGTGCCAGGTGCGGCAGGTTCAGACACATCTCTACCAGGATGTCCCCAGCGCTCAGGGACTGCAGGCTGGCTACACTCTTCTGTGTGAATATCAACTGAAGGACAAAACCAAAAATAAATTATATTAAGCTCTTATATTTTTTTATATCCTAAGAACCGCAGAATAAGATTTACTCATGTTAAAAAATTTTCTAGTAAAATAAAGACAACAAATAAAATTTTGAAACGTTTCTATAAAAGTAGTGTTATCTCTATGTAGTACAATTATTATGTAAAAAAACACTAAACATTTACAATATTATAATATATTAATTTGATTTGAAATATTGTGGGGAGAAATAAGTGTCATATAGACTGTTAGTGAATTTATCACTTACATTACAAAATTAATTTTGTATTCTAAAATGTCTAAGTGGCAGGTGCTCATTAATTCAGTTTTCTTTAGAACTGTGATGGAAGGAATTTTACTGACTTGCAAATCAATTACATGTATTCTATGGATTAAAGACGAGTATTTTTTAAAACAAACATAATAGAATACACGTATTTGCTATAATAGTATTTCACTAAGACAAGAAGATAGTCAAGCGGCTTTATTTTAAAAATGTTGTTCTTTCTGTTTGAAAAGAATACAACATAGTATGCTTATTTATGTGTTGCATTGGAGAAGAAATTACTTAAAAACAACCCCATACTGTGTTAAATGTTGGTCTACTACTTGAAAATCATTTCATCAGAAATATACCCTCAAAGTACAACTTTTAAACACAGTATTCTTCCTACCATACATAAAAAGTTCATTTTTATCATTTCAAAACAGCAATCTGAAAGTACTTGTTTTTTGAAAAATTGCACAAGCAAATAACAACATATTAAATGATATTGATAAATATATTATATTAAGTATGTGTGAGACAGCATGTTTTATACAGTCACTTACTTATTTAAAACTATAAATAGCAATTAGCTTTTTCATTCTTTCATATAATTAACATGAAAACTATACACTAGGATAACTTATTGGCAGTTAAATAATCAATATAGGTGTGTATATCCTGTGAGTCAGATTGATTATTTTTTGAGGAAGTTGAACTTAAAACACTTTTAATCCATACTTGAAGTGCTCTTGTGTGATGAGTGCCAACGTAGCTTACCTATTGTGGGAACTGGAAAAATTTCATTCGTCTGTCTGTTCGCATGATATCTCAAAAACAAACTGACCGATAAGACGTAAAATTGTGCACAAAGTTTTATTTCTATATGAGGAACACTGAATTCAATTGTGGTGCATGACACTACATGGGCTTTGGCTGAGCTGAGCGTTAATGAATACTTTTACATTGGTCTTATGGGAATCATGATAGGAAAGAGAAAATGGCAGAATAAATCTATTTGTAAACAAACTAGATATTTTAACATGTAACTCATTAACACACATAGCCTAATTATCCCAACACATTCAACATCATTCTATGGCGACTTGAAGTGGTGACCTTTACTATTTAAATACTGATATGAAACCCAATTTAATGAACACATATGCGAATGTATTATGTGGTAAGATATCTAAAGAAAGATTTCATCTGTGGAATTGAAATGTTACACGAAAATTCATTTCTACATAAACAAGAAACAAGTTCTATGATGTTCCATGGAACATGGCTTAGTGTCATTGAAGTCTATCACTCGGTAGTCTGGCAAAATTTCTATGTGGATGTGAAAAGTTCTTTTCTCTATGATTGTCTTTTGTTCTATCTGTCAATGATGAAATGAGCGATTGACTTGAAATCTTGCATTGAAACCAAGTGAAGTTTATTACG
Organism: Homalodisca vitripennis; assembly: GCF_021130785.1. Classification (NCBI taxonomy): domain Eukaryota; kingdom Metazoa; phylum Arthropoda; class Insecta; order Hemiptera; family Cicadellidae; genus Homalodisca; species Homalodisca vitripennis. Next base: position 186,105,984 of record NC_060210.1, read on the forward strand.
CAACACATGGTATCTACCTTGTTAGATATAGTTTAATTATTGAAGAATTGAACTTTTGCTCAATAAGTTGTTATTTCTTGCTGCCCATTTTGCTCAAGTTAAAACAGTATTCTAAAAGGTTGCAGTGGACCACTGATTCTAAGTTATGTTGCTTGTGTTGTTATTACTAGATTTAAAGAAAATGTATTTTACAGAAAAAATTGTGTTGTTAACAACGCTTACGTTTTAAAATATCCCATTTATATTTAAATTGTTGGTAAGTACTAAGAAGAAAATCTGTTCACTTTATTGTTCAACAACAAAGATTTTCCTAGAGATTTGTAACAATAAGCCTACCTCCGTATCTTGATGAGTCTCTGATGTAGAAGGTTCGGAGGTTTTTGTCTCCACAGGCTCCACAGTGGCCACCTTCTGTGGCACAAAGTCGTGAAGTGGAGTCATCAGCTGTTCGGCTATCAGTGCGGACAGGTCAGACCTCGATTTGTTCTTCGAATCTTTCAGGTTGGTCGTCTCTTTGTCGCCTAAACACACAATTCGAATTGAGCAAAAAAGACGGGAGAACACTTACTGTATTTATAGAGTTGGAACAATTTGAAAGAAAACTAGCAAAAGTAATTTATAAAAGATGAAAGTCATACGAAAATAGTAAAAGTAACAGTTGTGGATGAATGAGTAACAATTACATTTAAAAGACACTGGAAAATAATGTTGTTGTCACTACCTGCTTCTTCTATAAATTGGTGGGGGAGCTGTGGAGTTTCTTCATAGTTGGCGACTTTGAGGGATATCATTTTAATTGGTTACCAAGATTCCACAGTATGGGTGAGTAGTTCTTTAAGCCTTCACTGTGGTTCTTTACTGAGTGAGACTGACAACTCTCAAACTAATTCTGTGCCGTAGGGCATCTGCTACAGTAAAAACTGTTCAAATATTGAAAGTCACAATGTCAAAGGTAGAATTCTTTTTTTACTGCAAGTACATTTTCTTCAAAAGCCTTGTCTTCTAGTGTAGTATCAATTAGAGGGAGATTGTATTTTGGAATCATGCCTTTAACTATGTATAAGACATGGTTACAAAGTTACAAAAACAATCTAAGAAATTAAAGAGAAATCGCCTGCTTAATTTATATTTATGAGTAGTACACAGACATGCTGCTTGCTACAGTCAACTCAGTTAATACAGCAAACAAAGTCATTTTACACATACGAGGTATGGCTATTAAATAACGGGACTGATATTGTAAAAAAATTTATTTTCATTTTAAACATAATTACTTGTTATCACCTTCAAAATACACCCCTTCTCTATCCCTGCAACGCTCCATGCGAATTTTCCATTGTTGAAAACAATGCTGAAAGTCATCTTCTGTCAACTCTTTCAGGAGTCTTGCCGCTTTTTCTTGAACAGCTTCTACGGATTCAAATCTCGTACCTTCCAATGCAGATTTCACCTTAGGGAAAAGATAAAAGTCGCATGGTGCTAGGTCTGGCGAGTAAGGTGGATGTTCTAACACTGGGATGCTGTACTTGACAGATAACGCGGAATGAGCTGGCGCATTGTCTTGGTGCAAAATCCATGATTTGTCCTTCCACATTTCGGGTCGTTTTTTTCTTACTCTTTCTTGTAGTTTATTAAGTACCTCAAGATAGTAATGTTGATTAATTGTTTGACCTTCAGGAACCCAGTGAAGGTACACAATCCCACGAATGTTCTCAAGATAGTAATGTTGATTAATTGTTTGACCTTCAGGAACCCAGTGAAGGTACACAATCCCACGAATGTCGAAAAAAACAATCATCATTGATTTAAATTTTGACTTGCTCATTCTTGCTTTTTTGGCTCTCGGTGAAGTTGAGGTCTTCCAATGCATGGATTGGCGCTTCGTTTTCGGATCATAAGTAAAAACCACGATTCATCACATGTTATTATTCTTTCCAATAAATTTGGGTCATTTTCAATGGCATTCAAAGTGTCAGTACAAACATTTTTACGAGCTGCTTGTTGATCAATCGTAAGAATTTTTGGTACCATTTTTGCACACACTTTTCGCATGTTCAAATTGTCATGTAAAATTTGCTGTACACATTCTTTATCAATGCCTATAGATTCAGCAACTGCACGAATGCTTAATCGTCGATCAGACCAAATCAAATTAGCAACTTTTTCGACATTGTCTTCCGTTTTTGATGTTGAAGGACGACCTGGCCGCGAATCATCTTCCACGTCTTGTCGACCATCTTGAAAACGCTTAAACCATTCAAAAACACGAGTCCGCGATAAACATTCACTGACATACACTTCTTTTAGTAAATTATAGGTTTCGGTAGCGGTTTTTTCCAAGTTTAACGTGAAATTTAATAACAATTCGTTGCTCTATTATTACGCTAACCATTTTTCCGGCAAAACAAAATAACAACACTTGCATAAATGAAGGTTATGACACAACGATGTTGTTTACAGAAACGAGACTAACTGCATTCTGAAGAGGAAGTCTCAAACAACACAGCTGTTGGTCATTGTTGGTTGGCGCATGCGCACTCATTCCACTGCAGCGTCAGTCCCGTTATTTAATAGCCATACCTCGTATAGTGAAGTTTGTGTACAGGAAAAATAATTCTCCTTCAAGTCTAAAACGACGACTGTAAAAAGCTATTTTGACTTGAGTAATTTTTTAATATATTCATTACTAAATACATGAGTGCTCTTTAGTCCGAATATTTAATTATGTGACCGCTCCGTATGTAGGATTCTTTAACATTACAAGTTCGTTATTTAAATTGGAAAACTGTTCTTGTGTGCAGTTTGTTGGACAAAAACCTACTATATGAAATATAGTAACAAGAATAAAATAAAAAAAATAACAAGATATGAATCTACAAACAAGTACAGTGAATCTATAAACAGCTAAACGATACAACCACAACGCTCTAGATATGGTTAACCTTTAAATATTATAAAGTCTTATTTCACCACATTTATAGACTACAAAAGCAAAAATGTGTATTAACTAATTATAAAAATAAGCTAATGAATATCCCAAAATAGAATGACCTTTGTTAAAATGAAATAAAATGCCCTAAAATTAGGATATTGGCGCTCAAACAGTGCGTAACCAAATATATGTAGTTAAATGAAAACATAAGATATTATATACTAAACCAAACAAAAACGATACATTACGTAAAAATGTTATAATTTTAATAGCACTCAACATCCTCGATAAGACAATGCCATCTTCAGCACATTAATTATAATAAGTTCATTATCTTTCTAAAAGGGTTTATACATAAGTTATTACACTTATTTCTTAATTTTCATGATAACAGTATAAGATATTTAAGAACATTGATTATCTTTGAATTGTAAATAAACTATACAAATTGCCAAATTTTGAGGTAAGATAATCATGTTTTAAATGTATTAGTTTTATTGATACAAAGCTGTGGTCTAAATAGTTCAATGTACACACGTGATGAAATATTAAAACAATAAATACCTCACTTACAAAACCATTCATAAAACTAGTTGCAGTTTTAATTTTTTAAACAAGGTGATAAATTAAAGCTGAAATTGTATATAAATAAAGAAAAAGGTAAAAGAAGTTTATACAATATTTGACTGAATTATATATAGGTTTTGGTCAGTTAATTTTAATAACTTGTATTGTTTTATATTTTTGCTATTAATTAATTAAACTTGCTCCATTACAATCTGAAACCAAGCACTCAGTCTGTTTATAAAAAGGGTGTGATCAGATAGAAATGATATAAATGAAATTATACACAGTTCGATTTTAAATAAATACTGTAAGTTTAGGCCAGACGGTGATCAAAGTTCTTGGGACAAATATAACACCTATGATTCACATCCACTAATCACTGACTAATACGCTGATTACACAAGTTCAAAGTCAAACCAATAATGCTCCTTAATGAGTTTTTCTTTATTAATGAGAATGAGTAATTTATTACAAAATGGTTGCAACAATAAGCACAAAAAACTAACTAACATGAATTATATTATTCTTGAATTTGGAAATTCAATCAACTAAATTAAATTACACATCTGAAAACAGTATTGATGACAGCAAGTTATTGAAGTCATTTCTTTTAAGAAATGACAAAAGGAACCCTTTCATATAGACAATAAGGAGGTGTTAATTAATTTGATTCAGTAAGTGAAATAGCATTGTATGAACTTCCAATTGATTAATTACTGTGAAACCGAGTCCAACAATGTCTAACAAAAAGAATAAGTTCCCAATTACATAATTGCTTGTGGACCTTGTGTAACACTTTGTAATAGTCATTGAGAAGTTGTTATTGTTCAGCAGTTTGTCTCAGTGTTAGCTGGTTTAACATTAATAGTAATAGTAGCCATGAATACTAAAGACACATCCTACAATATCATCAAATTGAAGCTGCTGGACTCTTCTTGGCCGTTCAATATAGTAGCTCAATTGCTAGGAGTGAGTGCACTAACTGTTGGAAAAAAAACATTCTCAACGATCTCAATTTACCAGCAGGCATATGTCGCCTTCATTTTGGCTTTCTTCCTTGTAGAGATAGCCTACATTGTCATCTACCACGAGATCGTGTTGGCCACAGAGTTCAACATCGTGAATCTGACCCAAATTTTCAATCTGTTCGCTGAAAGCATCGTCAGTTGTATCAGTCTCATGAACACTGTGATTTTTACCAAAACCAGCTACGAAAACCTAAGCACATTTATCAGAGTCGAACAAATCATGTACCTGTTGGGAATCAAAGATGACTTCAAGTATAGAAAACAAGGCAGTATAGCACTATTAATTATTTTCTACTTTATCCTCTCGGGTGTGTTCACCATAGACTACTACTTCCTCTTCTTGGATAACACAGAGAGTACGTTATCATTCCACTCCTGGATCTGCCTACTCATCCACATCTTCTTCAACGCCTTTCTTCTGCTCCAGATCGTCTTCACTCTGCAGATGATGAGGGTCAACTTTGGCCGGCTGAACCACCTCATGAAAGATCTGAACGGAATCAACGTCTTGTCCGAGGTTTACACCACCAATGCCACTCGCAAGGTCAATGTGGCACTGAAGGAGCGGGTTAGGATGATCAAGGAGGCACATGATCGACTGTATCGTGTCTGTGCCAAGGGGTGGACAGCTCAGAACATTATAACACTCATGGAGATCGTCACCAGTGGGATTCTCGTGACCTCGTACATGTATATTATCATCGGCATGATCATAGATGAGCACTACAACTTTTGTCTGCTCTTGCACTGTTGCTGCTGGACTCTCTACCGTTCCACCATCATCCTGCTGTTGGTGTTGGCCAATGATAACGTCTGCACCAAGGTATTTACATTGAACTCATTGGCCTAATGGTTTTCTGTCCACTAAAACACACCTAAGACATTTTTTTTATATTTGCAGTAATCTGAAAAAGTAACAAAATATTCTACCTAGCCAAAAAGTGATGGTACATTTTAATTAGACTTTCAGAAAATGTTGCATAGATATAATGTAGAATACATTTATAATATCAGGTAATGGAAATGTATTATTAGTAATTTTTTTTATTAATTGTTTGAAATTAGAAATTATTTATTGATAATCTTCAATAGCGTCAATTAATGAAAATTTACATAACTATAAAATTTAAAAGTTCATGCTGGTTTCGGTTAAGTTGTTTGTCTCCACTAGTAAAATTCTTCTACTGTGTAGATCGTTCTTTGCAAGAGCGAGTTTTTTATTGCTGTCTTCATTTACATGTGGCTGTCTTTATTTTTATTAATTTCTTTTGGCAGAGTATTATAGTTTCTTTCTGTATTCTGGAGGAGGTAGTGGGATGTATTGACCATGTCTTGTATTATGCTCATGAAGATCACCATTTTGAGGAAGGTCTTTTGATAAGCAGTACAATATTGTTTCCAGAATATACAGAGAAGTCACTGTCAGTATATTCAATTCTTTAAAAGTAGCTCTGCAATTTCTCTAGGTCCTAGCTTGCCCATAACTGTATTGCTTTCTTCTGAATTTTGAGGACCTTCAATAGGTTAAACTGAGTTGTGTCTCCCCATGCTGCTATCCCATTTCTGAGATGACTTTCAAATAGTACATTGTACGCTAATTTGGTAGATTCAAGAGTGCTTGTTGCATGGGTCTTTCGCAAAGCATAGAATGATGAATTTATCTTTAGACATAAGTTGTCAATGTGATTTGTCCATGTCAATGTATTATTTAATGTTATTCCTAAATAATGCATGTCTTATGTTTCTTGAATATCAGGGATTTCAGACACATGGTTTTAATTAGTTCCTAGAGTGAGTTATTTAGTTTTGAGCTGTTTCACACCAGATTGTTGTATTTGCAGTATTGTTGAGCTATATTGAATGAGTTTTTTACAACTGTTCAACATCCTTTTCAGCTGAGAGTAGTACAATATCGTCCGCGTACATGATGGAATTCGTGTAGTTTTCCAAGAATATTGGCAGTTCATTGGTGAATAAAATATATAGCATTGGTCCAACCATGGAGCCTTAGGGGACCCCTCGAATTCTTCTAAATTCTTCTACGTTTAACCTCTCCAACTGGGTATCTTTCGCTCAGATAACTCAGAAACATTTTAAGGCTTGACTGTTGGACGCCAAGATTTTAAAGTTTGGCTAGGATGAGGTTATGGTCAAGACAGTCAAAAGCTTTGCTCCTGTCCTGTCCGACTGGATACACGTTGGCAGCTGTGAAAGATCACAAGTACCCAATGGGGTACACGTTGTCATGAACGTGTTAAGATAATTATTTAAAAATTTTAACCATGGTGTAAAACAAGATGAAATTATACGTGATAAATATATTTTTTTCTTTTTTTCAGTGCAACTATATGGCCATTATCGTACATGATATCCTAAACAGAGGAGAGGTGGCAGAAGTATATATCCAGGTATGCTAATATTTTAGGGAGTATATATGAAAAAAATTTACTCAACTAAACTATTAAGTACGGATACCTTTTTTTAAAAGATTTTTTGGAAAAATCTCACGCCTACACAAATGTGCTGCTTGCTACAGTTAACTCAGAAATATAGCAAAACAAGTAATGTTCCAGTTACTGCAAGTTACCCAAGCTGAAGCATAGTATGGTTTTATTTTAGTGTTTATTGTACCATAAAAATATCTGATGCACAAAGACTATTTGCTTCGTTTGTGCGTGATTATGGCACGGACATGGATAGTGAAAATGACTAAGTGGACAATATATAAAAAATGTACTAAAAATAGCTTTTTTCTTAAAAAAGTATATACCGAAACTACAAACCAGTCTCTGTAAAAACAGCGACAACTTCAGCAAAAATACATAATTTTAGGTAGGTTCTTAAAAAAACTATTAAGGGGTTAAAACCATGACTGTAGGAGAATATATGCCATGCTTCTGTGAGTTATTTTATTTAGCTACTTCCTACTGTTAAGGTATGACGTTAAAGTTAAATACACAGGTAATTAGACAAATCGGTAGTAATATTTTTGTATCTGATTGCAGCTCAAGAACTTTTCGTTGCAGCGACTTCACCAGAAATTGAAGATGAACGCCTGTGGGCTCTTTACAATCGACTTCACTCTACTCTTCGAGGTGATTGTATCATTTAGGCACAGACATGGAAATAACAATACAATCTGAGCATAAACTAAATACCATTCATAGTATCTATGAATAATTTTGGTTTTACTTAATTGGGTGTGAGGCTAACAACATTTACAGAGCTATTAATAGGCTCAGTTAGTGCGATAACTGACTTTAATTTATATTTTATTAAGAATTGCTCTGTATCTATGAGCACAATAGCATTTAAACAATCTAAATGATCTAATCCATATGGAAATAACTTTGGATTTAGCTGTTTTATTACACTACGTAGGAGTCATCATCAAGCCTGTAGACATTTAAAAAATATAATAAATTTGTTGCATTTTATTTTGGTTAGATCCAGATGCCTTTAAATTTCATTTGTAGTATGGAATACTTATATGATATAAAATAAATAATAATTTTGGAATAAAACATTCTAAGGTACTAGTTTTGAATAGACGTTACAGTTACTTGGTTTCATATGCAGACGAAAAATAATAATTTAATATTTAGAATAGTTTTGCATCAGTTATGTACTCCAGACCACTCAAATTCTATATACGAAAAAAGTCTATGTATATATTTCACAGTTTATATCCCATAATTTTAGATCTACCTATGATTTGAATTCATCGTTAAATCTTATGACAAGGACATAAAATATTGTTTAAAAAGTAATTGACATAGTTTCAAAATAAGATAAATTTCTATCTCAAGGGTGTTTAGTCTTATTTGGCCACTTACATCCCCAAAATAAGACTTGTTTAGATATCTAGTACACTTATGCATGTGTAGTATAACTCTTAAATAATTGCTTTTCCTCTAGCATTATTGTATATATTATAATGACGTTTCTATTTCTGATTCTTTATAATGGTGGTTTTTTAGTTGACATTGACACTTTTCTTTGTCATATTTACGATTTTAATAAAACTAAGTAATTTATTATGTTATGTTTCATTTATCGATAAATTAAAAATATATATTTACATTTTTTTTTTATTGGTAAGGTAGTGTAAAATTTATTAAAGTGTTTAAAATATTTTATATTACGGCAATTCAATTTTAAATAAATAAATATTATTGAGCAGCTCCTTGCACATTTGAACCATTATAACAAAGACACACTATGTTGCAGGTGGCAAGTACCATCACCAACCATCTGGTGATCCTAATACAGTTCAAGATGTTGGGGGACACCAACAAGACACAAGCTATGAAGAACACTCCACACTAGACACTACATTCTGACACACTGTGGACTATGATGTTGCAGGTGGCAAGTACCATCACCAACCATCTGGTGATCCTAATACAGTTCAAGATGTTGGGGGACACCAACAAGACACAAGCTATGAAGAACACTCCACACTAGACACCACATTCTGACACACTGTGGACTATGATGTTGCAGGTGGCAAGTACCATCACCAACCATCTGGTGATCCTAATACAGTTCAAGATGTTGGGGGACACCAACAAGGCACAAGCTATGAAGAACACTCCACACTAGACACCACATTCTGACACACTGTGGACTATGATGTTGCAGGTGGCAAGTACCATCACCAACCATCTGGTGATCCTAATACAGTTCAAGATGTTGGGGGACACCAACAAGGCACAAGCTATGAAGAACACTCCACACTAGACACCACATTCTGACACACTGTGGACTATGATGTTGCAGGTGGCAAGTACCATCACCAACCATCTGGTGATCCTAATACAGTTCAAGATGTTGGGGGACACCAACAAGGCACAAGCTATGAAGAACACTCCACACTAGACACCACATTCTGACACACTGTGGACTATGATGTTGCAGGTGGCAAGTACCATCACCAACCATCTGGTGATCCTAATACAGTTCAAGATGTTGGGGGACACCAACAAGGCACAAGCTATGAAGAACACTCCACACTAGACACCACATTCTGACACACTGTGGACTATGATGTTGCAGGTGGCAAGTACCATCACCAACCATCTGGTGATCCTAATACAGTTCAAGATGTTGGGGGACACCAACAAGACACAAGCTATGAAGAACACTCCACACTAGACACCACATTCTGACACACTGTGGACTATGATGTTGCAGGTGGCAAGTACCATCACCAACCATCTGGTGATCCTAATACAGTTCAAGATGTTGGGGGACACCAACAAGGCACAAGCTATGAAGAACACTCCACACTAGACACCACATTCTGACACACTGTGGACTATGATGTTGCAGGTGGCAAGTACCATCACCAACCATCTGGTGATCCTAATACAGTTCAAGATGTTGGGGGACACTAACAAGGCACAAGCTATGAAGAACACTCCACACTAGACACCACATTCTGACACACTGTGGACTATGATGTTGCAGGTGGCAAGTACCATCACCAACCATCTGGTGATCCTAATACAGTTCAAGATGTTGGGGGACACCAACAAGGCACAAGCTATGAAGAACACTCCACACTAGACACCGCATTCTGACACACTGTGGACTATGATGTTGCAGGTGGCAAGTACCATCACCAACCATCTGGTGATCCTAATACAGTTCAAGATGTTGGGGGACACCAACAAGACACAAGCTATGAAGAACACTCCACACTAGACACACGCATTCTGACACACTGTGGACTATGATGTTGCAGGTGGCAAGTACCATCACCAACCATCTGGTGATCCTAATACAGTTCAAGATGTTGGGGGACACCAACAAGGCACAAGCTATGAAGAAACACTCCACACTAGACACTACATTCTGACACACTGTGGACTATGATGTTGCAGGTGGCAAGTACCATCACCAACCATCTGGTGATCCTAATACAGTTCAAGATGTTGGGGGAACACCAACAAGACACAAGCTATGAAGAACACTCCACACTAGACACCACATTCTGACACACTGTGGACTATGATGTTGCAGGTGGCAAGTACCATCACCAACCATCTGGTGATCCTAATACAGTTCAAGATGTTGGGGGACACCAACAAGGCACAAGCTATGAAGAACACTCCACACTAGACACCACATTCTGACACACTGTGGACTATGATGTTGCAGGTGGCAAGTACCATCACCAACCATCTGGTGATCCTAATACAGTTCAAGATGTTGGGGGACACCAACAAGGCACAAGCTATGAAGAACACTCCACACTAGACACCACATTCTGACACACTGTGGACTATGATGTTGCAGGTGGCAAGTACCATCACCAACCATCTGGTGATCCTAATACAGTTCAAGATGTTGGGGGAACACCAACAAGACACAAGCTATGAAGAACACTCCACACTAGACACCACATTCTGACACACTGTGGACTATGATGTTGCAGGTGGCAAGTACCATCACCAACCATCTGGTGATCCTAATACAGTTCAAGATGTTGGGGAACACCAACAAGACACAAGCTATAAAGAACACTCCACACTAGACACCACATTCTGACACACTGTGGACTATGATGTTGCAGGTGGCAAGTACCATCACCAACCATCTGGTGATCCTAATACAGTTCAAGATGTTGGGGGACACCAACAAGGCACAAGCTATGAAGAACACTCCACACTAGACACTACATTCTGACACACTGTGGACTATGATGTTGCAGGTGGCAAGTACCATCACCAACCATCTGGTGATCCTAATACAGTTCAAGATGTTGGGGGACACCAACAAGACACAAGCTATGAAGAACACTCCACACTAGACACTACATTCTGACACACTGTGGACTATGATGTTGCAGGTGGCAAGTACCATCACCAACCATCTGGTGATCCTATTACAGTTCAAGATGTTGGGGGACACCAACAAGACACAAGCTATGAAGAACACTCCACATTAGACACTACATTCTGACACACTGTGGACTATGATGTTGCAGGTGGCAAGTACCATCACCAACCATCTGGTGATCCTATTACAGTTCAAGATGTTGGGAGACACTAACAAGGCACAAGCTATGAAGAACACTCCACACTAGACACCACATTCTCCACCTAATCATTACATTAACACTAGAACTAGGCTTATTCCACAGTGCTGTGTACATCACATGCTAGTAAATAAGTAAGTGAAGATTTTAAATACACATTAGTAGCCTTGTGTTTGTATTGTTAAAAGTGGAAGAGACTGTGAATCACAAGTTCATATTTTTTCATCACTATAGTACAATAAATATCATTGCAAGTCTGGATTGTGGCTAAATAAACAACTGTTTAATGGACTTAAGCCTGAGATATATTGTTTAAACTTCATGTGAGTATATAATATCAGTTTCTTGCAATAAAACTAGTATTAAAATTACTAACTAAGTAAGGTCTGTTTACATTACTAAAAAATAATACACCTAAATGTACAAGCTGGCAATGACATGTCTCGTACTATAGAAAAAATAGAACCAGGCATGAACAATGAATATAAGTTGATTTAGGAAAATGATAAACATTAAATACGAGGGTGGTCCACAAAGTAACCTCTGTTTTGAAATAAAAATAAACCATTTGAGATACAAAGTATATTATATAAATGTTAACCCTTAAAGCGCCAAACAATTTCAGCTAAACTCTGGATTAGCGCTCATTTATTATAAAAAATTAAAATTAGATTTTCTCAACGCTAATTTTAATTTCTTTTTTTAGGTAACAAAATAAAACAGAAACTGCAAAAAAATATCTTTTATCATATTTATTGCCCAAAATACACATGATTTACTATGTAGCGTTCCAGCTCCTTTATAAATTTTACCCAATGCTTACTGTTTCCTTTTATTATTATGTATATCAATGATGACATTGCGTGCTTATATGTACTAGAATAGAACTAGAAAATAAGTATATTACATATTTAATACAAAGTTATAATAAAAAATTAAATTTACATGCCAAAAATTTGAAAACCAAATATTTTCCAAATTCTTAGTCCTCTAACGGGTGTTATTTTTATAATAATTACAAAACGGTTTTCAGATGTTTATAGAAGTAAATAAAATATTGTAACACTTATTGGAGTAAAAACAAGCCTAAATAAAAAAATAAACATAAATGTAGAATTTCGGAACAAGAGCTAAAATACATAATTATAAATATAAGGAGTAAAAATATTTCTACGAGGAAAAAAAACTTTTATCGCCATTCAAGAAACTGTTTATTTCAAAAGTTTATAAACATATAACTGTTATAAAAAGATGATCATATAACACATAAAACTACACAGTAGTTTACCGATCAACTATTCGCACTGCTTCAACAGGATATGAAGAAGAACATAAGAGCTGCCCGGCGCGCGGCGAGGCAGTGACGTACGCATAAATGCGCTTGCGGCGTTGAGCAATACTACCAAACTGCCAGCTGTTCAACAAAACCGGTTCAGTATCGCTCGTTAAACACAAAGATTGTCACGTGATGTGGCACAGCCCCGCTACACTACTGTAACATACACCCCTCACAGTCTAGCGGACAAACTCTGAACTAACAGTGCAAAATAGTAAAAACAAGTATATTGCGCGTCTACGCGCTTACGGCGTTCAGAGCAAAGTCGATCCTCGCGCGCATATGCGCTTACGGCGCTTTAAGGGTTAAAACTACAGCATTTTTCTACTTTTCTACATATTCACCATACAAATTCAAGCACTTATCATATCTTTTAACAGTTTTTCAAATTCCGTCTTTAAGAAAATCAGCCGCCTGAGAACGTAGCCATCCTGTCACAGCGTTTTGAAGCTCTTCATCACTCGCAAACCTCTGAGATGCAAGCCACCGCTTCATGTACGGGAAAAGATGGATATCACTGAGAGCCAAGTCCAGGCTGCAGGGGGGTGGTCAAAAACGTCCCATTTGAACTTTTCCAAAAGTTCTGTTGTTCTTTGAGCTGTATGAGGGCGGGCGTTGTCATGGACAAACACAACACCAAACGTCAGAAGACCACGACGCTTGTTTTGAATCGCTCGTCGTAGCCGTTTTAAGGTTTCACAGTAAGCTGCAGCTGTAATGGTCGTACCACGCTCCATAAATTCAACAAGCAAGATGCCCTTAGCATCCCAAAAAACTTTAGCCATCAATTTTCTCGCTGAAAAAGATTGGCAAGCTTTCTTTGGCTTGCTTGGCAAAGCGGTATGATCCCATTGCATTGACTGTTGTTTTGTTTCGGCATTCACATAGGCTACCCAAGTCTCATCTCCTGTAACGATCCTGTTCAAAAATGTTTCTCCTTCAACGTCATACCGAGTAAGAAAGTCTATGACAGAACTCATTCTTTTCATTTTGTGATCATCGGTGAGCACTTTTGGAATCCAACGAGCACAACATTTGTGATAGCCTAGTTTTTCTGTCACTATCTCATGCACAAGACTTCGAGAAATCTCAGGAAAATTATTCGAAAGTTCTGAGATTGTGAAGCGACGGTTCTCACGAATGTTCTCATCCATTTTGTTCACCAAGTCATCACTGACGAGAGATGGCCTACCACTCCGGTCTTCATCGTGAACGTTCGTTCTTCCATTTTTAAAAAAACGAACCCATTGACGGACTACACCTTCGCTCATAATGTTTGGGCCACACACCGCACTCAATTCATGATGCATTTCAGCTGCTGTGCAACTTTTCGACCCCAGAAATCTTATTACACCATGCACTTCACACTGGGCGGGATTTTCTATCACGGCGCTCATGTTTTTACGTTGTAACAAAAGAACACGCGATCGCACAATGCTCTCCCTTGCACAGCTTTGCGTACTAAACAGCTGCACACACTGATGCGAGAATGGCAGCGCTACCCCCACTACTTATCGCGCCACGCCCAAACGGCGGTTACTTTATGGACGACCCTCGTAGTTGACTAGGTATTAAAAAAAAACCGGTTTTGTTTCACTATACTGTACTATTTAATACCCCTCAGCTTAATTTTAATGCATCAAAAACGGTTTATTTTTAAGTAGTTTTAAGTTAATTATTGTATTACCTCTTGTATTAAAATATAAACTCGTTTCCATATTTTGAGCTTTGTCTCCACTAAATGTACTAGTATTTTAATAAATAGATAGGATACATCATAGTAGCTACAGTAACACTGATACTCAGATGAAACACAATTCTAAACAATGTTTACTATAGTATATGCTGCAAACAGAGAAATGTTAATTTAGTTACTTATTTGGTGGAGAGAATTCAACACCTTCCAGCCAAAATGGATGATTGAATCTTATAACTGTGCAATATAGTGGGCCACACATAGTGGCCTGACGAGCATAATGAACGGCAAAACAGCAAGGGCCATTAGATCTGGCCGGCGGAGCCGAGGGACAGAATGTACTCATAAATAACTGTCCTGACACAGAGAACAGTCATGGCCACCGTTGTGGGCCGGCAATCTAAGCAATCTAAGAGGTTAATCATATGAATCTAATGCTGATCCCAAAGGGTTAATATAAATGGAAAAAAATTAATTTGGGCTACAGCAAAAAGTTTGTCGTTTTTTTTTTTTGTAATTTTCTGAGCATCCTATGTGAAAAGCTTTCTTACAAATCTTACATTTAAAAACAACATTAAAGCATAACATTATCTCAGTACACTAATACAAAGAGAGGGATAGAATGAAACATCCAAAAGGAGACCTAAAAGATTTCAGAAATATAACAACTACTCAACTTGTTTTAAATACAGCAATTATACGTTTTAATTTGAATAGACCTATATGGTATAACTAAATTCAGATGTATTCCATTCTCCTCTGTGTGGTGCACTCTTCAATCAGATTTATTCCCTCCCTACCAAAACTGGAAGTTCTAGTTACGCCACTGAATTACCTTAACTATGTAACATAATCAAACTCGGCTTACTGGGTAAAGACGTCTTAATATGTGGTGGCAGTTTTGCATTCTTCATGATAGCGGTGAGAGCTATCTGGTCGGTGCGGCAGAGCTGTGCCGTGGCACTGCACAAAGCCTTGATCGGAAGCAGCAGTTGCTTGGCTGTGAGTGTGTTTGGTGCCACTGAGTCCGAGGCAACGTGACTCTGGAGTCGGCTGAGCAGATATTGCAGAAGGATACGAGCGGCAGAGCACACTGAGCCCAGCTGGCCCTTGCACACTGCATCAGTTACAATTCACGTTACAACAAACAATAAAAAATACAAACAATAACAGTACGAACAAAAAATAAAAACCTCTTAGTAGATTGGAATTTGAACTCTAAATCAATACAATTTTCAGCTTTTTCCAGCCATAACACTACGCAATAGCCTGAATAATGACATAGCCCAATTTTGGTTTGAGCAAGGCCATTCAAATGAAGGCTATGTTGTGTAAAATTAAATCTTTGTAGTCAGTTAAGGTCAATTAAAAATGTAGCAATCCTTGTTATGGGTTCTGTTATATCATAGTTTACAATAATCTTATCTTAATTTACAAAATCATTTATATGTTTATACGAGTTAGTCTATTTTCTAATTCATTGTAAATACTGGTAAGTCCATTATGTAGACTATTAATTGTCCCTTCTAGGATTACAAGACAATTTACAGTTTTAAATTTCATATTACAAACCATGAACTAATGTTGTGTTTTGTCTTATATCTAACCAAAAGTATTGATCTGGCCATTGCTTAGCTCACATATCTTTGTAGAAATATAGCTTCCTTGATTGTCAGAACAAGGAACAAGATCACATTAACCCTCGTAAAGGTTAGCTTTAACTTTTTAAATCTATAATATGTGCGTATGTATTTACCCACTTATATGGCAAGTAGCCTCTATATAATACCAAAGTGTCGAATTTAAAAAGATTTATAACATTTAACAGTTTTATTTAGACAGAGTTGTTAGAATTATAAAATTAAGAAAGAGTGACATAGCGGCTACAAAAATTCAGCCCATTTGAGCCAGACTGCATTGCGGTAACTTGATCGGGACAGGGATAAATGCTAAAACATAAATTACAGTATATGTACTAGTATATTTGACAAGTCTGCATGTTTTCAATATTTGTTAAAATAAGTGTTGTCGTTAGACTAGTACAAATTTGGACAACTGTAAGTTACCTGAACTGATGCTGGAACTGATGTAGTCAGCAGCCAATGCAGCAAAAGATGTGTAAAACGTTTCATATTGATCCTCATGGTTCATCAAATCAGGCTCACTGAGAAAACCAACAATGTTACTAAATATTAAACACTATAAAATGTACTATACACAATTAATTATTTTTATATGAATTGTTATGTATTGCGTACACAAAAGCTGAGCTTAGTAGTTAAAAATTAGTCTCAGTTTACTTGCAACTTAGTAACATCAGTTCAGTAACTGCATGATACTAATACCAAGAGTGGATCGGCTGGTAATAGGTTGCTGGAATGTAACACCTGACCATGTTATTTTAGTAATAGGTTATTGACAAATAACAGTATTTCTAGCAGCCTAAACTCAAATACCATACACATGATTTAACTTTGTTTGAATTCATTTGGAACAATAATGATCAACCGAATTAAGCTATAGACTATTAAGATTGTACTAAACAATACTGTTATTTTGTAACATAAAAACATCTGGCAACATTATTAATTATGAATATCTATAGGCCAAGTTTTTTTTACATTCAAGTTTAGATATTTCTAATCCATAGTTGATTCAGGTAGAATAGTACAATAAGCAGACCCTGTCTTTTTACATTGATTAGTATAACCATGTAGCATATCAAATACTAGACTATCAATCGATATCAAAGTATCTATAGTCCTAAATAACAATCATAATATGTCTGAAATTAAAACAATTAATTTAATATGTACAGTGACAATCTCATAAATAATAAATGAATCATAATGATCAAACATTATAGTTAGAAGAAAAAAATGTGAAAACTCATAATAATAACATTAACAACAATATTTAGAATAGAAAAAGTGTGGAACTATCTATAAAAATGTTTTCTCTTGGATGGCAATGTCTAACAAATTCTCTTCCAAAAACCGTGCCACTATTCTGTATGAATATTCACAGAGATATATAGACCTGGAAGGAGATTGGGTGGCATGCCACTTTTCAAACTTCGTTTCATGGCCTACCAAGAGCTTTCAACTGTCTTGAGTGTTAACACCAATTGCTGATTTTCAATTGTTTTCATTACAATTGATGGTAAAACGGACAAAACCACATTCAATCAATCCAAAATGTCTTCCATGTCTTGTGAATATAGTTGTTCCAGACTTTATATGCTTTATGTAAAAGACGAGTGACGTTTTGCATCTCTCGTTTGTTTTCAGGGTAAACCTCAATTTGGTATTTACCATGTTTTTGTCTTTCTGGTATGGTTTCAATTAAACCTAATGTCCATGTTCCTTCTAACAACCTCCCTTTGTTATATTTTCATTTTCATATTTTAGATTTATCTATTTCTCCCACCACTCTAGGACCTCCAAGCTTCTCTTTCCTATTAAATTGTTCATCAATCCTTACAAAACAAAACGACAGCCAGCCAGATATCGTAATTCTTGATGGTGTGTATAGCTCTGAACTGCACTCAACAATTAAAAATTCATAGTTTGTCTGGTTTCTGGAAAAAAACTACATCAATCACAGTTTGGTACCCAGTCCGTCTTCAATTTATTTTAAACACACACATTTTATCATCTTTTAAAGCAATTTCATGCAGTTTTCTAAACTTGATTTCCACTTTGAATTTGACAAAGTCACTTATTTCAAAGTCAAATATTACATTGGTTGCAATTTACTTTAGCCACGTCAGCTATAACAATCTCATACCACTTTTATCAATTTCTTAAAATACTGTAGTCCTATGTTTTCATACACAGAAAGAATTTTTGGGCGATCACGATCCATAATGCACAATAGCTGATGTAACATGTTTGAAATTTTAGGTTATATCCCGAATAGTCCAACAATCTAGAGAATCGGGGTTTCTGGATGGAGGGGATAACAAGCTAAGGAGGAGTAGGAAGGATGCGGAGGGGGTAAACAACCCCAACACAAGCCAACAAAGTAGAAGAAATTTGAGAGGTCTGAGCATTTTTGCAACAGTTTCTACCTCTATGTCGACATTTAATCCTCTGTCCTCTCCTCAGTTTCTGTTTCTAAACGTTTTTGCAACATTTCTTACCAATGGGCAACTTGTTAATAGTTGTTCTTAACTATTTCAAACTTTCTGCGTTTTACATGTCCAAAATAAAACAAAGACGTTGGCCATTTTGTGTTTGTGTCTTCTTCAGTGAAGTTTGGTTTTCGTAGTTCTTTGAACAACAATGGAGTTACCTTGATAATAATAAACAGTGATAAATATGTGCATTGGGTATTCTCTAAGTTGTTTGACAGCACTGCAATGAAAAATCCGGAAATTACAGTGCAAAATGAAGTTTTGAACAGGTTTTCCTTGTGTGATAGTGGCGGCCACTGTCCTCTAGTTTAGGATACACCACTGTTATTCTCTGTTTTGTTACACAAGTTTCCCAGAGCAGCCGAGAAGTCGTATCCTCTTCTTCATTAAATATTTAGCAAGTTTCTATTATTTTTATTTCTTCACCCTATTGTTTTATTTATTTTTATTATGTTTTAAATTTAATTTTACTTTAATTATCGTGTTGGCCTCTAGGTAGGCCACTTTTCTAATGTCAGATTATGATTAGGAAATTTTAAGTAAGGTGGAAAGGGACACTAACATCATCCGAGCTCGAATTTAGGTCCTATCTCGAGGATGATTTTCCGTTATAAATTCTGTTGTTATTTAGGCTTTCCACCCTTTTGCATCTACTGTATTAACTCCTATATATTTAGATTTTGTATTTTAAGTTGAAATATTGACAAATAGTATGAAGTGGCTACCGTACAGTAAATAATTACGATAGATTGATTATATCAATGTTTATAATTAAGTAATATCGTTTATAGTGAGTAATAAGTCAATTTCGATTTTAAACAGCAAGTCCTCTTACCATATTCTACCCATTGACTCAATTGTAATAGTGGCCACTTATTATACAGCCCTGCATACTTCCTGAACTAGGCAGATCAATAAGGGAAAGGTCACGTGCTGACATTGAAATTTCACATGCTATGTGAAAATTAAAATTTTCAGCCAATAACTTTACTGATACTATTAATAGGTATCAGAGTGAATCTAACCATTATATGTTGATATCTTAGGCCTATGTGTCAATAAACCTGAGTGCTACATCTAGCAAGTATTTTTGTAATGCAGATAGACTATATAAAGCTAAAATATTAATAAAATCTTACCTTTTCACAATTGCTTTAACAAGTTCAGTAATATCATTTTTGTTGAAAGACCCATAGGATGCTGCTAGAATGGGCTTTACTATGGAAGCCCATTCAACTCCACTGCTATCAGCAGCCATTCTTTGTGTAGTCAACTATTCTGCACAATTCCTTTATTGCATAACTCTACAACAACTCAAATATTCTGCACAATTATTGCACCAAATCCAAAACCTGATATCTACACAAAGTTCTGGATCACTCACTTATATGATGAAATAACAAATTGAGTTCTGAAAAATACGCTGAAACAGGACAGAACACGATGACAATAAAAATCTTTCGTTACATAAATCAAGATATGGTAATTAATCTATTGCAAACCAAAATAAATAAGTAGAGGAATATTATTTCCACGTCACACTTATAATTCTAGCATTATCAAAAACAATACACTAGTTAGAAATTGCCTCATTGAGTCAGCCGACAAACAAGAATGATGACAATTGAATATTATCCAAGATCGTTCGTAAGTAGCCTATGAGGAGAACTAAGAACAGCTGATATATGACACAATATTACAATAAAAAAAGTTATGCCAAAAAAGTTAATAAATTAGACAAGAAGTGAATGTTATAGACAAAAGGATGTAATTTAGCACACGCGTGCTTTATGACTTAAAATAGTAAAATGACATCATTTTCATGAAGATCCAAATATAGGGGTTGAAATGAGGTTCTAATCCTTAGAAGAACTATAGTTTTGTTTTTAACAATGTCCTATAAAGATTAAATTTGATAAACATGTGCATTATGCAATATATACAAAGTAAAGATTTTTCTGAATAATAAAATAGTATTGATCGTACGTTATGTGAGAACGAAATGTGGGGAATAATGAGTATTAACCCATCAACAGGGCTTTAAAGGGGCCAATACCCTTAAGAAACTAATAAACTTAAAAGTTCGTATGGTATTGATGAATTATAATTATTCTACATTAACATTAATTATAAATAATTTTATTATTACGTTCTTAAAAAATATGATGATGCATAAGACAGGAAATAACACTTTTCAGGCTTATGTATTATACAGGTGTTGAGAAAAGGGCGTTACAAACTTATGTGGCTAATAGTAATCATCATTTCCAAACAAAAATTGTCATATAAAAATAAGTCGAGAAGTGTATCGTTCAGCCTCTAGTCGCCTTCTTATATTTTTTATAAGAAAACAATATCCCTGGAACTACCTAGTAAAGCTACAGATACCAAACTTTGCTCGTAACTAATGATAAATAAGAGGATCATTAAAAAAAAAATGGTAGAATTTTGTCATGGTAACTTTTTCAACGAAATCTGTCAGTGCATAAATGAGCACAACAGCAGAATATTGGACCTTGTCGGCCGATCCACCTTCTGAGGTAGGTCATATTCAAAACCGGCACCGGTTTTGCTTAATGAGCTAGACCATTGTTCTGAAACCATATATGTTGCAAATACACAGCGGTCAAAATATTTTGAAACTCATATTACAGAAAATGCAAGTAAACTTCACCATTTAAAGTATGTTGTAATCTATAAAGCCCGATGATTTGGCCGTCTTAAATGTCTGTCTACAAATTTACTTTAAGTTAATGTTGAGCCTGATCTCTCATCAAGCAAGGATTTTCAGTTGTCCAATAATATAGGATGTGCATGTTTACAAAACCATCTCTCTTAAATGTACTGTCATCTGACCATAATATACTATTCATAAACCTTGGATCTTCTTTATGGTTGTCCAACATTCTTTGACAGAATGATATATTCCCTTGCGGCGTAATCACAGGGCAGTAAAGACTTCACACATTGAATATAATGTGGATGGTAAGGTTGCCTTAGCAATGTGGGCTGTAGATCTTGATATTCCAGTCCTAGAAACGATGGTTCTTACCGAGACATTAGGATTATAATTGGCTTCTTCCAGGACATTTTCATCGAATTACATACGAGGTACTTCTTCTCCATGTCGATTGTCGATCACAAAGTAATCTGCCTTCCAGAAGGCCTGATGAACTATTATGAAAACGCGATAATCAGTCAGTCATACTGTATTTAGATACCTATCCCGATACATGCACAGACGGTGTTTACTCAAACTTATTGCAATACGCATATTATAAATGTATATACCAAAATACATTTATGAATACTTTGTACTTTATAAATACAAGAGTCAAGTGTTTTAGTGTAAAAAGGGCTAACGCATTGGTCGATCACACTCAAGCAAGTTCCTACTAAAAATCTGTGCAGAATAATAAAACATTGAACTGCGTCCGTAGTATCATTTCGATACACATTAAAAAATTGAAATTTCCTTTAGCACCATTGAGTAAAACTTGAATTATTAAATAAAAACTTTCACTGCCATTTTATAACCTATCTGGGTTCCCCACATTATGTTCTCACGTGACATAAAATCGACAGTATTTTATTATTAAGAAACATCTTTGTATATAGATTGCATAATGCACATGTTCATCAAGTAATCTTTCTAGGCCATTGGGGTGTTGAAAACAAAACTATAGTTGTTTTAAGGATAGAACCTCATTTCAAACCCTATATTTTGATCTATATAAAAATGCTTTCATTTTTATATTTAAGTAATGAGGCACGCGTGTGCCAAACCAACTTTTTTCCAATACCAATATATATTGGTTTTCAGGGTTAAAAGCGGCTACTATCAGCACTCACTTAGAGTTTGCCATTTTGTACCAATGAAAAAAATAAATCGTTTGAGTAAAAAGTTACTGAGGTCAAAAACGTCACTTCCTACCGGTCTAATGTATTTATGCTCTCAACAGGTGCAGTCTATGCTTACACTCCACGGGCCACATGCATAGATTACAATGAGACCAAATAGATGGGCTATGCCTATCTTGCCAACATTGGGGCAGGTGAAGCCAGGTCCGCCATGTTTTCGTGGGATAGAAACTCAAAACTACGCTCCGATTAGTGTAAAAACTCAGTTCTCCCGTTTCAATCAACTCGTGATCTACCCTACTTAGAATAAAATTAAGAAAATACTTTGAAACTTTGTATGAGTGAAGTCAATAAGCTATGGATGCCTTTGGTATCATTCAAATGTTCAAAAAATTTAGTTTTGCAATTTAAATAATTAAATCAAGTCGAGAATTATGTTTACATTTTAAAACTTGACATAAAAAAGTTAGTCGCCTGCTACTTTTGCCGTTTTTTGGTCAGGCAAATTTAAAAACGGTGGAAAATGTTGTTAAATAGTTGAAGTTTTCAGAACATATTTTCTTTTTTAATTAGCTCTTATGTTTTGGCCAGAAAGTTATTGTTTGTGAGACGTTAGTTTACGAGTACCGCGACCGCTTGGAGCTCAACGCTCCGTGCGGTCCGTGCCGGGCCATCTGTTTCCTCGTATCGTACATTATAGCATATTATAAAAATTGAGTAGAACACGCTTTATTTGTACTTGTTTACAGTAATTACTTCAAATAAAATCACATAAGTTATGTAATTAATGAAGGAATTCAATCTGAGTCAATACTCTAAACAAGTAGGCCTACAACTAAGAGTTTATTTGCTATTTATTGTTTGCATATATATACTATAATATGAGCAAAGTTTGTATATGCGGGTAAATTATTAGATGAGGGAAACATGACTTTAAACCATATAATCCTTCAGCTCAAAATATCCAAAAACACAATATCTAAAGTTTATGTTTACATATTATAACAAAGTGTATAAAGGTTTAATAAAATATTTTGTTAAGACTGTAAACATTTATTATACAATTAGTAAGGCAATAAGTAAGATTTATAGATTAATTATAATAAAGTATGGAAAATTACTTAAATGTTGTACGTTTACAAGTAATTGTAACTAATCTGTAATACTCAGTTGAGAAGAGGAGGAAGTTTTAAGTCATATATTATAAATGTTAGTTTATTGACCTTTTTCAATTAAAATTGCGCTAACAAGAAAGAAAATATAGAAATAGATTTGTTTTTAGGTGACCATTTCCAACCATGATGACAAAAAAACAAAAGACAAAAACTACAATACAATTGAAAAAATTGAACAGTTTAAAATTCAATGAACCAACTATTGCCCCATGAACGTTACTGTTTTCAAGAGATAATTT